>NC_039367.1:111446349-111447632 GCF_003573695.1 Papaver somniferum
CCCCCCCCCCCCCAGAACAACGTTCTCCTTCAGACCTTTCAACCAATCGATACGACCTCATAGAGCAGTTTCTTGAAAACTCGCCTCGGATATGAAACTTTGAGTATTCAGAGACGCCCTCGTTATTCCCAATAAGACGGATCTATAACAGATCGCTTCTTCCAAAGCGTGTCCCGTTCTTTCCGCTCGCAATAATCCAATAAGTTCTCCGGGTAAAAAAACATTAGGCTTTCCATCTTCCGAGACCAAAGCTTTTGATGTTATTTGACGCACAATAATTTCTATATGCCTATTGTGGATTTGCACCCCCGGGATCGATAAACTTTTTGAAACTTATTAACCAAAGAGATACGACTTTGTGCTATGGTTAACTCTGCGCCAATCAAAAACCCCCAAGGAATTTCAAGAATTCTTGTTATACGTTCGTTCCAACCTTCAAACCGTTTTTCTAGGTTCATTGATATTGAATCAAGCGATCGCACTTCTAAAACCTGTTCCACTTTTGGAAGACCCTGCGTTATATCACCAGATCTCGATTTTTCATATATTAATGTAACTAATGTATCTCCTTCAGAAAGGGTTTCACCATAATGTCCATGGACCGTTGCTCCTGGCGTAGCCAAGTAGGGTTTGGCCGATCTTATTACTAAAGAGCCAACACGAATAATTAGAACCTGACCCGCTTTGAGGCGTGGTCCATATTTGGATATACATACATTTTCACAAATAAACTGTCCAAGGTCAATTATTGTCGCTCTCTCTTCTCAATAATCGTGTTGAACAAAAAACCAATTCAAATTTAGTGGATTCAAAATAATGTGACTTCCTAGATTGGGATTATAATTTCTCCCAGTTTCGTCCAGTAAATAATATTTAAGTCCTTGGAAAGTGAAAGTCTGTTTTAAATTGTCAAGTAGCAAATATTTTTTTACCAAGATCTGATTATGAGTTATTAAATTATAAGAAGAAAAATTCACAAATTTAGGCACGATCCCTAAAGGTCCCAATGAATTTAGAATAAAAATTCGAAGATCCCTTTTCGTTGATTCTTTTTTCACACCGTCATTATATTTAACATTGTTGAATGGACCCATTTGAAAACAATTAGATGATGACAAAATGATCAAAGGTTGGGATTCCTTATTTCGATTTACCAACGCACGAATAGTTCCTTGATGCTGGGTAAATGTTTGTTGAATCCTTGACTTGGAATAAAACGAAAACGGATTGAGGTTAGTGCGATCTGATCCATTATCTGGAATCCATACTAATCCTTCCCCCCC
>NC_039367.1:111447717-111454974 GCF_003573695.1 Papaver somniferum
CCCCCCCCCCCCACCCCCACGATCATTTATTTTTCTGGTATACAAAATAGGGGACTTCACTAAGTCCATTCTTATGAAATATCGAATCAGATTGTTTACCCTTACTTCAACAAAAGAAGCCTGAACCTCCTCTATAGACGAACCTTTTTTTCTCTTAGTTCCAATTCAATACTAAACAAGTTCGAACTAATTGAATACTTGTGTGATAAATCCCTCGAATGGGTTTTCCATTTCCATTAAGGATATAATTGACAACTCGAAGTTGCACATTATCCCTTTCCTGCAACAGGTCGTGGGGGAAAAGCGTTGCTAAATTTATCCCGTCCGCTATTTCAATGTGACTACGGGTCGAATAAAAACAAAAACTTTTTCTTTATAGGTGTGATCCGTTGGACATAGATCCAATTTTTCAATGTTTTTGAATCCCCGACATTTTGTTTTCCTGTTCCCAGTGGTATTAAGATGTCGCTATGCCAGGATATCTTATCTATCTCTCCAGGAAAATGGATATCTCCAGAAAAGATTTTCAGTTCAATCCTTTGTTTTCTCTCCACTCGGACTAATCCCCCTACGCGGCTTCTTATATTTAAGGTAATTCGTGTATCGATTCCAATAATACTATTATTCTGTACCATTATGGAAGAAGAACCGGATAAGATATGCACTTCCTCAGGAATGAAAAAAAAGCGATCTACTTTCTTTTGGTATTTTTGCCTAAATTCTTTTGCTCTTCGATACTCAATAAAATCCTCTTTCTTTACAATAGAATGCATCTCTAGAGTCTCATATTTAGTAATTCCCGAACTGTTTCTTCTGTATCGGGGATCGTCGAAATAAGCAAGAATACTATTTCTACGGAAAATACCATTTATGGGTATTTCAATTGAGATACCTGAACGGGGTATTCGTTCTTTATCTCATTCTTGATTAGATTGAAATGGAATGATTAATCTATTTCTTCGCCTCTTTGCCAATAAATCAGAACTCTCGTGGAGAATGAGAGGATATATGAAATTACAATGACCGTTGCATATGATTCGATCAGGCCCTGAATAATCAAGAACCCCCCGCCCACCTGTACCAGAAGACTCCGAACTACAAAATTTCTGTTTCACTTGATCATTAGTCACTGAGAGGCTAGGCGTATATCTTTGTTTAGCAAACAGAGAATGAACATTCGTTTGAACTTGATCCTTGCCGAGTGAAAAAGGAACTATACTGGATCAGCACAACCCCCCTGACAATATCCATAAATGACTTGTTTTTGGTAAAAGATGAACATTACCATATGTATATTCGGGTGCATGATAGACATTGGTACTCCAATGCATTTCCCCCTCTAAGTCAGAATAAATATGTTTTCGAACCCTCTCTTTAAAATTAAAGGTGGATGTTCCCGCGCGAATCTCGGCAATTACTTGTTCTGATTCTACATATTGATCTTTTTGAACTAAAAGAAAACTTTTTGGTGGAATATTCACATTATGTATAATATCCTGACTCTCAATAGTTACAAACAGGTCTATATAACATAGAAAAGCAGGATGTCCATGACGTGTACGTGTGGGATGCACCAAATCTTCATTGAATTTTATTTTTCTGTTAGAAGGAGCTCGTACATGTTCTGTAGTACCGCCTGTGAAGACTCCACCGGTATGAAAAGCTCTTAACGTTAGCTGGGTCCCCGGTTCCCCAATAGATTGACCCGCAATAATACCTACTGCTTCTCCCAATTCGACCAGATCACCATGAGTGGAAATTCGACCATAACATAATCGGCAGATCCAAGATGTACTCCTGCAAGTAAAGGGGGTTCAAATGTACATTGGTTGTGCTCGAAAAGTTATGAATCGGTTGACAAGTCCAATACCTATATCTTGATTTCGAATGGCAATGCAACGCGAACCCATATATATATTGTCTGCTAATACACGACCAATTAATGTTTGATAAAAATACGTTCTGTCATCATCCCATTTCGAGGGCTCACAGAAATACCGCGGATGGTGCCACAATCTGTTCTCCGTACAACAATACGTTGAACTAATTCAACAAGTCTGCGCGTGAGATATCCAGCATCTGAAGTTCGTACAGCAGTATCCACAACGCCCTTGCGGGCTCCGTAACAGGAAATTATATATTCCATTAAAGAGAGCCCTTCGTGTAAATTACTTTGAATGGGTAAATCAATCATTTTTCCTTGGGGATCCGACATTAATCCTCTCATACCTACTAATTGGTGTACTTGAGATGCATTTCCCCTAGCTCCCGAAAAAGACATTATATGGACTGGATTTAAAGGGTCAGTCATCCTGAAATTAGGATTCATTTCTTGTAGCATACCATATCTCAATGGATTGACGTAATTTTTCTACCATGTGTACATTTCCATAATGGTGGTGTTTTTCCAAAATCAAACTTTGTTGTTCCGCATCTTGGACTAGCCATCCCTTAGAAGGTATTGCTAAAAGATCATCAATTCCTAATGAAATGGATGGAGCAGTGGCTTAAGGGAACCAAGAGTCTTTACCATATCCAGGATGTGCGATGTATATGCCATTCCAAAGTGATCTATTAATCTGCTAATAAGTCGTTTTATGACAGTTCCATTTATCGCTTTATTGTGAAAGACCAGATCGGCCCTTTCTGCTATAAGTACCTCCAAATTCCGCTGACTAGGATTCGACAATAGGTTTGAGTCAGTGATTCGAAGACTTCCTTTCCTCGATCTTGCGTCGTGTATACACTCAGGAATTATGATACTAGTGGAATCGAAGAGACCCAAATTCCCGCGGGTATCATATAATTACTTAACTTAGGTACCATAGGAAGAGGCCCGACAAAACCCTTGTATGGATTCTTCAATTTCTCGATAAAACGAAATATGGCCAAAGATGGTTCGAATGTATATACAAAGAGTTTCCTTTTTTACACTTCTTACTATTAAATAGTGTCCATAAATCTCATGATAAGTTCCAAAAGAGTCATATTGAACTTCGATGGGAACTTCTCTCGATCCAATGACGCGTTTATCTAGTCGCCATCGGAGCCACAAAGGACTATCTAAATTTATTCATTTCTGCCGATAAGCTCCAAGTGTATCATAGGAACTACAAAAATAAGGTTTTTTCTTTTGTATATTTATAGTTATTATCGTCAATTTTTTTAGTTTTGATAGTTTAGGTGATTACATGGATTATATCTATTTGCACAAATACCTCGACGATTTCCAATCGTTAATACATAGATTCCCATAAGCATATCTTGGGTTGGTATGGAAATGGGATCCCCAATAGCTGGAGACAAGAGATTCATATGAGAAAACATAAGTAAACGAGCCTCCGCTTGAGCCTCCAAAGATAAAGGTACATGAACAACCATTTGATCCCCATCAAAGTCTGCATTGAACCCCTTACAAACTAATGGATGTAAACAAATAGCACGTTCTTCCACTAAAATGGGTCGGAATGCCTGTATGCCTAATTTGTGCAGAGTGGGTGCTCTATTCAGCAATACAGGATGCCCTTGCATAACTTCTTGAAGTATTTCCCATACAATAGGTTCCTTTTCCCTTATTTTACTTTTAGCAAATCCTATGTTTGAAGCAACCTGCTGTCTGATTAGACCACGAATTACAAATGTCTGGAAAAGATCTATTGTTATTTCGCGGGGTAATCCACATCGATGTAATGAAAGTGAGGGGACCACGACAATTACGGAACGCCCCGAATAATCGACACGTTTACCAAGCAAAGTCTCACGAAATCTTCCTTCTTTGCCTTCAATTACATCTGAAAAAGACTTATAAACTTTATTATGACCATCCCTCATTGGTTGTCTGCGGATCCCATTATCAAGAAGTGTATCCACGACCTCTTGCACTAATTTTTCTTCACACATAACTAACTCCTCTGCGTAGATCTACTTGTTGTTAATAGGTCGGTAAGATTATTGTTCCGATAGATAACTCTTCTATAGAGTTCATTAATATCCGAACTCATCAGTTTACCCCCAACTATTTGAATGATCGGTCTCAATTCGGGGGGAAGGACTGGTAATAGGAACAAAACCATCCATTCTGCTTCCAAATTTGTTCGAATAAAATGCTTAGCTAATTCCATGCGTCTAACCAAAAAATTCTTTCTTCTTCCAATTTTTCTATCTTCTCATTCATTACCCGTGGGCCCTTTTTCCCCTAATTCTTTTCATTCTACCAATGAACAATCTATAATAAGTTGCAAATCCAGATCGACTAATTGTTCTGTGATAGCTCTTGCTCCAGTAGAGATTTCTCTATTTCGAAATGTATCGAAGCCTTGAGTAGTAAAAAAAAGCGGGATGTTGTATTTCCAAGATTGGATTTCATATTCGAATGAACCTCGTAATCGTAAGAAAGTAGGTTTTTTAGCTACGGTCCTAGCAAAAGAAAAATTTGGATAGGTTCCTTTATAATATAGGATTTCCCCCCTTAAAAATATGACGCGAGGGTTTCCTCTCATCCGTCTCAAGTAGTTACATCAAATAAGGGGTTCTCGTTTAAATTTTTTTTATAGAAAACCCCCAACGTTCTACTCCTTACTCACAATAGACTGGTTACCAAAAAAAAAAAAGTTTTTTTCCCTATAAGATTCATAGGGTCTTTCTGTCCAGGTGCAGGTAGTCTGCATCTTCACTGACATGTCTATTTCACCGAGCCTCTATCCTAGACAGTGCCCAGATCGTTACGCCTTTCGTGCGGGTCGGAACTTACCCGACAAGGAATTTCGCTACCTTAGGACCGTTATAGTTACGACCGCCGTTCACCGGGGCTTCGGTCGCCGGCTTCCCTGTCATCAGGTCACCAACTTCCTTGACCTTCTAGCACTGGGTAGGCGTCAGCCCCCATACATGGTCTTACGACTTTGCGGAGACCTGTGTTTTTGGTAAACAATCGCCCGGGCCTGGTCATTGTTCCCTTAACCTAATGAATTTAGCCCCGTAACTTCGGTAGAAGGGGTGCCTCCTCACAAAGGGGGTCGCAGTGACCAGGACCGGGCGACTGTTTACCAAAAACACAGGTCTCCGCGAAGTCGTAAGACCATGTATGGGGGATGACGCCTGCCCAGTGCCGGAAGGTCAAGGAAGTTGGTGACCTGATGACAGGGAAGCCGGCGACCGAAGCCCCGGTGAACGTCACCACATTGTTGTACGGAGAACAGATTGTGGCACCATCCGCGATATTTCTGTGAGCCCTCGAAATGGGATGATGACAGAACGTATTTTTATCCAAACATTAATTAATTTTATATTAGCATACAATATATATATGGGTTCGCGTTGCATTTCCATTCGAAATCAAGATATAGGTATTGGACTTGTCAACCGGTTCATAACTTTTCGAGCACAACCAATATATATTCGAACCCCTTTTACTTGCAGGAGTACATCTTGGATCTGCCGATTATGTTATGGTCGGAGTTCCACTCATGGTGATGTGGTCGAATTGGGAGAAGAAATAGGTATTATTGCGGGTCAATCTATTGGGGAACCGGGGATCCAACTAACATTAAGAACTTTTCTACCGGTGGAGTCTTCACAGGCGGTACTGCAGAACATGTACTTGCTCCTTCTAACGGAAAAATAAAATTCAATGAAGATTTGTGCATCCCACACGTACACGTCATGGACATCCTGCTTTTCTATGTTATATAGACCTGTTTGTAACTATTGAGAGTCAGGATATTATACATAATGTGAATATTCCACCAAAAAGTTTTCTTTTAGTTCAAAACGATTAATATGTAGAATCAGAACAAGTAATTTCCAAGATTCGCGCGGGAACATCCACCTTTAATTTTAAAAAGAGGGTTCGAAAACATATTTATTTTGACTTAGAGGGGGAAATGCATTGGAGTACCGATGTCTATCATGCACCTGAATATACAAATGGTAACGTTCATCTTTTATCAAAAACAAGTCATTTATGGATATTGTCGGGGGGGTTGTGCAGATCCAGTATAGTTCCCTTTTCACTCGGCAAGGATTAAGATCAAACGAATGTTCATTCTCTGTTTGCTAAACAAAGATATACGCCTGGCCTCTCAGTGACTAATGATCAAGTGAAACAGAAATTTTGTAGTTCGGAGTCTTTTGGTACAGGTGGGCGGGGGGTTCTTGATTATTCAGGGCCTGATCGAATCATATGCAACGGTCATTGTAATTTCATATATCCCCCATTCTCCATGAGAGTTATGATTTATTGGCAAAGAGGCGAAGAAATAAATTAATCATTCCATTCCAATCTAATCAAGAATGAGATAAAGAACGAATACCGCGTTCAGGTATCTCAATTGAAATACCCATAAATGGTATTTTTCGTAGAAATAGTATTCTTGCTTATTTCGATGATCCCCGATACAGAAGAAACAGTTCGGGAATTACTAAATATGAGACTCTAGAGATGCATTCTATTGTAAAGAAAGAGGATTATTGAGTATCGAAGAGCAAAAGAATTTAGGCAAAAATACCAAAAGAAAGTAGATCGCTTTTTTTTCATTCCTGAGGAAGTGCATATCTTATCCGGATCTTCTTCCATAATGGTACGGAATAATAGTATTATTGGAATCGATAAACGAATCACCTTAAATATAATAAGCCGCATAGGGGGATTAGTCCGAGTGGAGAGAAGAAAAAAGGATTGAACTGAAAATCTTTTCTGGAGATATCCATTTTCCTGTAGGGGATTAGTCCGAGTGAAGAGAAGAAAAAAAGGATTGAACTGAAAATCTTTTCTGGAGATATCCATTTTCCTGGAGAGACAGATAAGATATCCTGGCATAGAGGCATCTTAATACCACCGGGAGCAGGAAAAAAAATGTCGGGGATTCAAAAAAATTGAAAAATTGTATCTATGTCCAACGGATCACACCTATAAAGAAAAAGTTTTTGTTTTGGTTCGACCCGTAGTCACATTGAAATAGCGGACAAGATAAATTTAGCAACGCTTTTTCCCCACGACCTGTTGCAGGAAAGGGATAATGTGCAACTTCGAGTTGTCAATTATATCCTTTATGGAAATGGAAAACCAATTCGAGGGATTTATCACACAAGTATTCAATTAGTTCGAACTTGTTTAGTATTGAATTGGAACTAAGAGAAAAAAGGTTCGTCTATAGAGGAGGTTCAGGCTTCTTTTGTTGAAGTAAGGGTAAACAATCTGATTCGATATTTCATAAGAATGGACTTAGTGAAGTCCCCTATTTTGTATACCAGAAAAAG
>NC_039367.1:111455147-111472647 GCF_003573695.1 Papaver somniferum
GGGGGGGGGGGGGGGGGAGGATTAAGATCGCACTAACCTCAATCCGTTTTCGTTTTATTCCAAGGCAAGGATTCAACAAACATTTCCCCAGCATCAAGGAGCTATTCGTGCGTTGGTAAATCGAAATAAGGAATCACAACCTTTGATCATTTTGTCATCATCTAATTGTTTTCAAATGGGTCCATTCAACAGTGTTAAATATAATGACGGTGTAACAAAAGAATCAACGAAAAGGGATCTCCGAATTTCCATTCTAAATTCATTGGGCCCTTTAGGGATTGTGCCTAAATTTGTGAATTTTTCTTCTTATCATTTAATAACTCATAATCAGATCTTGATAAAAAAAATATTTGCTACTTGACAATTTAAAACAGACTTTCACTTTCCAAGGACTTAAATATTATTTACTGGACAAAACTGGGAGAATTTATAATCCCAATCTAGGAAGTCACATCATTTTGAATCCATTAAATTTGAATTGGTTTTTTCTTCAACACGATTATTGCGAAGAGAGAGCGACAATAATTAACCTTGGACAGTTTATTTGTGAAAATGTATGTATATCCAAATATGGACCACGTCTCAAAGCGGGTCAGGTTCTAATTATTCGTGTTGGCTCTTTAGTAATAAGATCGGCCAAACCCTACTTGGCTTGCCAGGAGCAACCGTCCATAGACATTATGGTGAAACCCTTTCTTAGGGAGATACATTAGTTACATTTATATATGAAAAATCGAGATCTGGTGATATAACGCAGGGTCTTCCAAAAGTGGAACAGGTTTTAGAAGTGCGGTCGCTTGGTTCAATATCAATGAACCTAGAAAAACGGGTTGAAGGTTGGAACGAACGTATAACAAGAGTTCTTGGAATTCCTTGGGGGTTTTTGATTGGCGCAGAGTTAACCATAGCACAAAGTCGTATCTCTTTGGTTAATAAGATTCAAAAAGTTTATCGATCCCAGGGGGTGCAAATCCATAATAGGCATATATAAATTATTGTGCGTCAAATAACATTAAAAGTTTTGGTTTCGGAAGATGGAATGTCTAATGTTTTTCGGAGAACTTATTGGATTATTACGAGCGGAACGAACAGGACGCGCTTTGGAAGAAGCGATCTGTTATAGAGCCGTCTTATTAGGAATAACGAGGGCGTCTCTGAATACTCAAAGTTTCATATCCGAGGCGAGTTTTCAAGAGACTGCTCGAGTTTTAGCAAAAGCTGCTCTACGAGGTCGTATCAATTGGTTGAAAGGTCTGAAGGAGAACGTTGTTCTGGGGGGATGATACATGTTGGTACCGGATTCAAAGGATTAGTGTATAATTCAAGGCAACACAACAATATCCCTTTTGAAATAAAAAAGAATAACCTATTCCGAGGGGGTTTAGAGATATTTTGTTCCAACACAAAGAATTATTTGATTCTTACATCCCAAAGAATATCCACGATCCATCAGAACAATTATTTACGGGATTTAATGATTCCTAAGAGCATATTCATCCTTTTACCTTAACTTTAAACTATCTGGTCTAAAGATAATAGTGAATAGAAAGGAATTTATGGCTTGGCCTGTATATCAAGGGTCCAAAAAAGATGATAAAAATGCTGGGGATATTATGTGATTACTTGATATTCGAAAAAGATGACTCAAGTAGACGAGTTGAGAAAGAGATAGTGGAATCAAAATAATTCCTTTTTAAGTTCTATTTCTTCCAGAGGACAATATGAATGTGCTACCATGTTCCGTCAACACATTAAAAGGGCTATATGATATATCCGGTGCGGAAGTAGGCCAACATTTCTATTGGCAAATAGGTGGTTTCCAAGTCCATGCCCAAGTCCTTATTACGTCATGGGTCGTAATTTCTATCTTATTTGGTTCAGCTGCTATAGCTGTTCGGAACCCACAAACTATTCCGACTAATGGTCAGAATTTCTTCGAATATGTCCTTGAATTCATTCAAGACTTGAGCAAAACTCAGATTGGAGAAGAGTATGGTCCTTGAGTTCCCTTTATTGGAACTATGTTCCTATTTATTTTTGTTTCTAACTGGTCAGGGGATCTTTTACCTTGGAAAATAATACAGTTACCTCATGGGGAGTTAGCCGCACCTACGAATGATATAAATACTACCGTTTATTTAGCTTTACAAACGTTCGTGGCATATTTCTATGCGGGTCTTACCAAAAAAGGATTGGTTTATTTCGGTAAATACATTCAACCAACTCCAATCCTTTTACCAATTAACATCCTAGAAGATTTCACAAAACCCTTATCACTAAGTTTTCGGATTTTCGGGAATATATTGGTTGATGAATTAGTAGTTGTTGTTCTTGTTTCTTTAGTACCTTTAGTGGTTCCTATACCTGTCATGTTCCTTGGATTATTTACAAGAGGGATTCAAGCTCTTATTTTTGCAACTTTGGTCGCGGCGTATATAGGCGAATCCATGGAAGGTCATCATTAACTAGCTTTTCTGATTGATATTCGGGAATTCAAAATTAAAAATAAAGGAAAGAGATCTAAACGATCTTTTTCCTAAGATTCTTGGCGCATTGATGTCATACCCCCACTTCTATTTGTTCATTCAATTACAAGATTCTAATTATATTAGGGTTCATAAGTTGAATCCAAATTGTTATGCTATCTAGTTTTTATGTGTGATTAAACAAAAACAATGTTCTATAGAACGATGGATTGCCATTTAATTTGATTTAATTCAAGGATTGTCCAAAATTCGAATTAATTCCATGCAATTCCATTAACCAAATCCTGATATTATATTGATATGTAATGATAATGATTTGGGCTAATGATGATGAACCAACCAACCTGCCTATTTGGATTCATACGGGATAATGATAACTAAAGGGAAAAGAGGAAGTGACAAATGGGTTTCATAAAAAATAGGTTGAGGGGGTCGACTTAGGTGTATGTAATGGCTATAAACCAATTGTTGTGTATGTTTTTCTAGAATCCGAATGCATATAAGATGAGAATGAAATAGTTGTTTTACACTATGGAAGAAACATATGTATATGTGATATTTGATATTGACTAGTTATATATAAATTATCCATAGATCTTATTTCCTTTACGATCCCACTATGAATTTAGATGAGGATTCCAATAGAAGTCCTTCCATTTCGTCTGTGACGAATGAATAAACACATGAAACCAAGAGCATATAGAAGAGAAAAATCACGAACAATTGAAAGAATGCTTTGGAACTAAAAAATGGAAGAACTTGGGCCTATGGATTGATAATTGATAAAGACTCGATGGATGGGAACGAAAAACGAGAAATTGCAGTAGTTCTGACGATTAAATAATATAATTACTTCAATTGGATATATCTTAGTAATGGAATCATAAGGCATTATTTATTGGTTTTGACTGTATCATTAACCATTTATTTATTTTGGTGCGAGGAGCTTACCATGAATCCACTGATTTCTGCCGCTTCCGTTATTGCTGCTGGATTGGCCGTAGGGCTTGCTTCTATTGGACCCGGAGTTGGTCAAGGTACTGCTGCGGGACAAGCTGAAGAAGGTATTGCGGAACAACCAGAGGCAGAGGGTAAAATACGACGTACTTTATTGCTGAGTTTGGATTTTATGGAAGCTTTAACAATTTATGGGTTGGTTGTGGCATTAGCAATTTTACTTGCGAATCCTTTTGTTTAATCCTAAGAATAAAAAGTTTTTTTTCTAAATTTTATTTCCCTGGATTTCCCACCTGCTTTTTTGAATTCTATCAAGATTTTACTCCTACAATCACTTTTTGATTGAGACAATATCCGTGGGAAGGACTGATTTGAGGATGAGGAATTAGAAGACCTACTCGCTTTCTTCCTTCCCGTTCTTAGTCCAATGAAACCCTTTTTTTAGAAAGCGTTGCAAAAGATGAGGTATTTCACGACTGACATGAGATCTGGACCTAATTCTAATAAGTGTGTTTCTGAGTGGGAACCTCAATTGAAATACCAAAAAAAATTCAAAATGGAATAATAAAATCTATGAAAAAAAGAAGAAAAAAAAAGAATAAATCAAACAATAAAAAAGGGACGAATTGATACAAACTCTGTTTGATTTTGTTAGTCCTATCTAAAAGAGGAGATCATATGAAAAATGTAACCAATTCTTTCGTTTCTTTGGGTCACTGGCCATCTGTCGGGAGTTTCGGGTTTAATACCGATATTTTAGCAACAAATCCAATAAATATAAGTGTAGTTCTTTTTTGGAAAGGGAGTGTGTGCGGGTTGTTTATTTCAAGAATAAGCTGGATCTAACCAGCTGCACTTTCTTTTTTCTTTAGAACTAAACTAGGTAAATGAAGGGTGCACGATCTCGCGAATTACTTCTGAATAAGTGAAGAAATCATATGTAAGAACCATAGCATTTCGCGACTCATTGGTAAAGTAAATACACTTTGATTCTCTATCAACCAATAATGTGGAACTATTAACATGGTTAAAGCTAAACCGTTTGAAGTCTAGGCGCAACATGGTACTCTTTCTACCACTATTTTAGTATGGAAATGGTTTCAAAAAAAAAAAAGTATGCAATTTTTTCGATATAGAACACTCATATCGATAAAACGATTTGAACCTGAATCGACGACCTATGTATTAAAGTAAGAAGCATTTTTTGGATTTTAAGAAAAAACAACTTTGCCGATAATTACAAATTTTTGTCTGGTCGGAAGAGTCCTCCAAATATTATGGTCGTGGATCAATGATCCGTTTTGATATTTTGGAATACGAACAAAGAAGATAGGATAGGCTCATTACATAAATAAATGGAATCCCTTATAAGTAACTGAGCGTGAGAGCCAAATGAATCGAAAGATTCATGTTTGGTTCGGGAAGAGATCGTGGAAGTTTTCAAAATGAATGGGAAGTTTTGAAATGAATGGGAAGATAATCTACTTTAATTAAGTGATTTATTAGATAATCGAAAACAGAGGATCTTGAGTACTATTCGAAATTCAGAAGAATTACGTGAAGGGGCCATTGAACAGCTAGGAAAAGCCAGGGCTCGCTTACGAAAAGTGGAAATGGAAGCCGATCAATTTCGAGTGAGTGGATATTCTGAGATAGAACGAGAAAAATCAAATTTGATTAATTCAACTTATAATAACTTGATACAATTAGAAAATTAAAAAAACGAAACCATTCAGTTTGAACAACAAAAAGCGATTAATCAAGTCCGACAACGAGTTTTCCAACAAGCCTTACAAGGAGCTCTAGGAACTCTGAATAGTTGTTTGAACAGCGAGTTACATTTACACACCATTAATGCTAATATTGGCATGTTTGGGGCGATGAAAGAAATAACAGATTAGTCCTTTGTACTGCAGGCATTATTTTTTCCTTTGCTTCTAAAAAAGAATTAAGAAAGACTCATGGAAACTATTAGAGACGACGAAATTAGTACTATTATCCGTGAACGTATTGAACAATATAAAAGAGAAGTAAGGTTGTGAATAACGGCACCGTACTTCAAGTAAGCGACGGTATAGCTCGTATTCATGGTCTTGATGAAGTAATGGCAGGAGAATTAGTATAATTTGAAGAAGGTACAATAGGCATTGCTCTTAATTTGGAATCAAATAATGTTGGTGTTGTATTAATGGGTGACGGTTTAATGATACAAGAGGGAAGTTCTGTAAAAGCAACGGGACGAATTGCTCAGATCCCTGTGAGCAAAGCTTATTTGGGTCGTGTTGTAAATGCTCTGGCTAAACCTATTGATGGTAGGGGTGAAATTTCATCTTCTGAATCCCGGTTAATTGAATCTCCCGCTCCAGGTATTATTTCAAGACGTTATGTATATGAGCCTCTTCAAACGGGACTTATTGCTATTGATTCGATGATCCTGTAGGGCGCGGCCAACGAGAATTAATTATTGGGGACAGGCAGACCGGTAAAACAGTAGTAGCCACAGATACTGTTCTCAATCAAAAAGGGAAAAGCGTAGTATGTGTTTATGTATCTATTGGTCAAAAAGCGTCTTTTGTAGCTCAGGTAGTGACTACTTTCCAGGAACAGGGGGCAATGGATTATACTATTGTGGTAGCCGAAATGGCAGACTCACCTGCTACATTACAATACCTCGCCCCTTATACATGAGCGGCTCTGGCTGAATATTTTATGTACCATGAACGACATACTTCAATCATTTATGATGATCCCTCCAAACAAGCACAAGCTTATCGTCAAATTCTCTTCTATTACGGAGACCCCCAGGCTGCGAAGCTTATCCAGGAGATGTTTTTTATTTTCATTCACGCCTTTTGGAAAGAGCCGCTAAATTAAGTACTCTTTTAGGTGAAGGAAATATGACTGCTTTACCAATAGTAGAGACTCAATCTGGGGATGTTTCGCTTATATCCATACCAACGTAATTTCCATTATAGATGGACAAATATTCTTATCCGTCGATCTATTCAATGCCGGAATCCGATCTGCTATAAATGTGGGGATTTCTGTTTCCAGAGTAGGATCTGCGACGCAAATTAAAGCCATGAAACGAGTAACTGGCAAATTAAAATTGGAGCTGGCTCAATTCGCAGAGTTAGAAGCCTTTGCACAATTTGCTTTTGATCTCGATAAAGCAACTCAGAATCAATTGGCAATAGGTCAACGATTACGTGAATTGCTCAAACAAGACCAATCGGCTCCTCTCATCGTGGAAGAACAGGTAATGACTATTTATACTGGAACGAATGGGTATCTTGATTCGTTAGAAATAGATCAGGTAAAGAAATTCCTCGTTCAATTACATACTTACTTAAAAACGAATAAACCTCAATTGCAAGAAATTATATCTTCTACCAAGAAATTTCCGGAGGAAGCAGAAGTTCTTTTGAAGGAAGCTATTAAGGAACAGATGGAACGGTTTCTACTTCAGGAACAAGCATAAAGAAGTTGATTACTCTTAGTAAATCGTCGATAAACGTTTCTTATTTAAATCATTCAAAATATCTGTCTTGACATAAACAGATAAAAAAATAGATGGAAATAAATTGCGTCCAATAGGATTTGAACCTATACCAAAGGTTTAGAAGACCTATGTCCTATCCATTAGACAATGGACGCCTTTTCATTCTGTATTTTATATTTTTATTTTTCCTTTACTATCTTACTGTTTGTAAAAAAAGGAACCAGATTCTTTTGTGAAATAATTTAGGAAAGAAATATGTGTATTTACATTAATGATGCGTGTATTAGAATTAAAATGGAGCGGGTAGAGAGAATCGAACCCGCATCGTTAGCTTGGAAGGCTAGGGGTTATAGTCGACGTCGATTCAGCCTTTCTTTTTGACGTCTCTAATTCAAAACCGAACATGAAACCTTGGTTTCATTCGGCTCCTTTATGGAAAATGGATAGATTCCCAAATCTAAGTTTTAAAAAAGAAATTCGACCCATAACACCTATGTTAGCTTTTTTTGTCTGAATACATTCAAAACAACTCGCTTTATAGATGATCCCTCTAGAAGGGGGTAATTCTAACAAATACTTCTAGTTATTTCGTTCTCTATTTCTACTGTGCGAATCCTGAGGAAAAGAGTTGTGTTTCCACCGAGCTGAAACAATATGTTGATGTCCCTAGTAAAACAAAGTCATCATTTAATAGCTATTTCGCTTCAATTTCCCTTCTACAAAGAAAAAATGGAAGATCTAGTTACGATTGAAATACACTTTTTTTCTTTATCCATGGACCCTTTATTCATACTCATTCAATTGGAAGTTTTGATCCAACTAAAAAAAATTATGCTTCGCAATTCCATAATCCAATTTTCAATTTTGAATTGACCCTTGGATACAAATCATGAGAATGTATATCCTTCCTCAAATATTTCATTGAGAGGTAAAGGATAAAATCATTTTAAGAAAGAAAGTTTTTGATCGGAATACAGATTAACCGAAAGACCCCTTAACTATTTAAGGGATTAATAGAACGAATCACACTTTTACCACTAAACTATACCCGCTACAATTGATTATTGTATATGAATGGAATCTTTGTCGAACAAGGGAATCCTACATAATAAAGATAGGATCAGAATATAATTATTAAATTGGAGCGTTGACGCTTTTTGTCGGTAGAACTTGATGAGGTACGAAAGTAAGTTTTATAAAAAAAAAAGATTATATCTTTTTTTTTGCTGGGAGTTCTTTAAAGAGCCATTGAAGTTACAAAAAATTGTGTCATAGTCCGTAGCTCCGTTTTTTCAACCCTCCAATACTTTACAAGCAAATACAAAATTTTATCAACAAAGAGAGAAAGTTTGATTCTTTCATTTTTTGAAGATACCCTTTCCCTATTTATTTTATTCATATTCCGCTGGTAAATTTTAGGAATTCGGGCTAATCAACCGGATCTAGTATAAAAACCAGGAGTCTTTTTTATGGACTCAACTCAAGTCTTCAAATAAAGACTGCCCTTGAAGAAATAACGAAATTATAGTTATAATATTAAGAAATAGGATAGGTCCCTCTTTTTCAAAATTGATAAAGACACTTCTATCCTATACCATAAGATTGGAAATAGTCTTCTGTGTTCCTGTCGTTGTTGTTTCAATAACAAGTCTTTTTGTTTTTAAATCATAGAAATGAGTTGATCTATCATTCATTGCGTTGGACTAAAGTAAGAAATGGCACGGCTAGGTACTGACCAGGCCGGGGAATAAAAGGAGCTTTCGGCTAAAAAAGGGGGGAGATTCCGTTTTTCTTTCTATGGAAGATATACCCATTATCAAAATGAAATTCGAGTTGAATTGCTAATCCAATTTGTATCTATCTTATCTATCTATAGAATAGAGTGAAAGAAGTAATAAAGACTTTTTGGCTTCAAGCGTAACATAGTAATTTTTTCAATTTGGAGAGATGGCTGAGTGGACTAAAGCGACGAATTGCTAATCCATTGTACGATTTATTTGTACCGAGGGTTCGAATCCCTCTCTTTCCGTTTCCTTCGATGACTTGCTTTTTTTTTGCATTCAAAAAAAGACCGAGACCCTTTCATTTTATCTTATTTTCTCATAGTTAAATGTCTGCAATAAAAAAATAAGAAAATGAATAAACCAACAAGCAATAAAAAGGTTTTTTCCTCTTCCTCTTTTTTATTCCTCACGTCCAGGATTACGTCCTGGATCATTAGATAGGAATCCGAAGATAAAAAAAAAAGAAACAAAGAATATCACTACTGTGTAAACGAAGAGTTTGAGAGTAAGCATTGCACAATCTTCAAGATCATTTTTGTAAAAAAAGGGAATAGACTATCCTTTTTTATACCACATATCCTCTTTTTACACCAAGAAACGAAGTAGTTTCTCAAAAAGAAAGTAATTTTAAGAAATTCTTTTGTAATAAGATTCTTTCGTTACGGAAAGGCTTTTTTATGACCCAATTCTATATTGTGGGAGACCCTAAATTTAATAGGGCCCTTGAAGTAGAAGGTCAAGTTGGGGAGGTGATCCAGATTTCTCGCAATTATCCAAGAATAAAAATGTTTGGATCGAGGGTTCAGAATGTATGACTTAGCTGATCTTTTTAATTGTTATAATCTTTTTTTGTCGATAAAATCATACATGTTGGTAGAACAGTCGGAAAAAAATATCATCGAAAACTTACGGCAGCTTGCCAAACAAGGGCTAAGAGAAGAAAGAGCACAGGTATTACTGGCATAACATCTACAATTGGATTAAAAACCGCATAAGCCTCGGGCAATTTGGCGAAGAAAAAACTACTCGAGTGAAGGGCAGAATTAAGACAGATACAAATCAAACTAAAGATATTAAGCATAAAAAACATTTCCTTCTTGGAGATAATTGTATTTTGATTGAGTTATTGATATTAAGGAAAAAAAACGAAGAAAGTAAGGTAGATCAAAATTCTTTTTTCTTTTACTTGCTCAATCACAAATCCTTCACTTCTCAACCGAGAACAGAAGGAGTCATACTTTCATACAATATCTTAATTTAATTCTCTATAATGATCAATAAATTAAGTGAAATTCTACAAATATATGCATGAAATCCTAGCAACAATCTACTCTATTCCATAGAGATTTGGGTGGGAATTGACGAATAAACAATACGGATATTAGTGTTTATTGGTGTCAAATATAAATATAAATGGGGCGTGGCCAAGCGGTAAGTCAACGGGTTTTGGTCCCGCGACTCGCAGGTTCGAATCCTTTTGTCCCAGAGCAGTCCAATTAGGTTCAAAGTGTAATGTTGAATAAAATCGAATCCTTTTTTCTTAGCTTAGTTTTACTGATTCTTTTCTGAATCATATCTTTCCCATTTTTCTCGCAAAACAACCCAGGGCAAATGACATGCCGATAGAGCAAAATCTATTTCCTATCCTACCTGACTAGGAAATAGCTCAATAGTTGAATTCAAAAATTAGATGGGCTCTTCCGTGTCTGCCTATTCCGTCGATATGCCTAGTTGCTTAGAAAGACTTTATGGTCTTTGAATAAATAAAATAACGCATTCAAAGTAAAAATGCGAAAAAAACTCTACCTGACTTCCCCTATATTTAAAGTAAACAAGGGAGTCCAGTTATTAGTTATTAATTCTCTGGGGATCTTGGAAGTATAAACTAAACCATAAGGGGCTCTTGTGACTAATTAAATTTTCATTCCATCACCGAGATAATGATTCATTCAAAATCTATGGGTGATTGAGTCGGAAATGAGATATCTAACTACTGGCTATGATCTGATTGCGAAATCTTTTAATTTATTTCACGATCAAATAAGAAAGATTCTATTGATATTTAAATATAAAATTTTAAAAACGAAACGCTTTTAATGATGTTTTATCGATCTTTGGTGCTCGAAGAGATGTGAGATTTGTTAATTTTAATTCTATCGACTCATTTCTGACCTTTCCATTTCATTGGACCCAGTTCCTTGGTTAATACTTAATATTCATTTTGTTCCGGTATTAGAAATTTAATTAAAGACCCTCCCCTTTTTTTAGTTAGGTGTTTTTAGCTTAGTTGGTCGAGAAAGGTTGAATCTTTCATGATTGATCGTCTTGAACAATCTGTTCTATTGAAGATGCGGATTAAAGAAAAGCGTTTTTTTCTTCATTTTATGTATAAATTCTTTTGCTCATAGAATAAAAGATGGGGTTAATTAAATTGAATCCTTTGCGAAGACTTCTCCAGAAAAAAGGACCTTTCCATATAGAAAAAGAAAGTATGAAAGTATAGATTACTATGTGCCGATTGAACCAATGACTATTCATGATTCCATATTGAATCAATTCCATACCGGCTCCAAACTAGAGGAAAGTTATGGTAAAACTTCGTTTAAAACGATGTGGTAGAAAGCAACGTGCGACTTGAAGGACATGATCGGTTGTGGATTCTTACATCCACCATTTTATAAAGGAATGAAGGTGCTCTTGGCTCGACATAGTTTGTTCTGTTTCACTAGAACAATCCCTTTTTGTTGGGTTGTAAATAGTACATGATGGAGCTCGAGTAGAAAGTCTTGATTCATTTCTTAGGGGAAAGGGTCTAGGGTTAGTGTCAATCAATAAGTCGGAACTACTTCGTAAGTATATCTTCAATATAGAAATCGAAAGGATCCGATTCGAGCAAACGTTTCAAAAAAGGAAATCTTTTCTTGGAATTGTCAAAAAGCTATTTTTATCAAAACAAAAGTGTATCGCATGGGAATCAATCCTTCGTCTGATTCTTCGATAGAAAGAAATCACAAAAGGTATATTGCTTCCGTTTTGAAAGATTAAAGATCACCGAAGTAATGTCTAAACCCAATGATTCAAAGCAATGATAAAGGATCCTGGAACAAGAAAACACCATTTTCTGTTATCTCAACAATAGGTTCGGTCAGGGCGAGGAATAAAAAATGGACTCTAAACAAGACAAAGCAAGGGGGTTAGAGACAACTCAATAAATAAAATGCCTAAGCTTAAGGATTTTCCTTTGAGCTCTTTGATAATTATACAACTTGAGTTATGAGTACGAATGGTTTTTTCTTTTCTGCGAGAAGGAAGAAAAAAAGGAATGCAAAAAAAAGACTAATGGATTTGCTGATTTTCTCAATCTATTTGGAACTATATACATAAATTCAAATCATTCTTTCTCGAGCCGTACGAGGAGAAAACCTCCTATATGTTTCTTGGGGGCGTTGTTCATCTACATCTATCCCAATGAGCCATCTATCGAATCGTTGGAATTGATGTTCGATCCCGAAGAGAAGGAAGATATCTTCGGAAAGTGGGTTTTTACGATCCCATAAAGAATCAAACTTATTCAAACGTTCCCGCTATTCTCTATTTCCTTGAAAAAGGCGCTCAACCCACGGGAACCGTTCATGATATTTCAAAGAAGGCAGAGGTGTTTAAGGAACTTCCCGTTAATCAAACGAACTTTAAATAATGAACAAAGAAAAAGAAAGTGGGGGTTCCATAATGTAAACTTAACTTCCCGTAATTTATTCTTTTTTCACTCTTTTTATTTTTCTATTTATACGAATTTACTATTAGATTGCTTTCATATAATCCCAAATTATCGATTCTCGAAAAAATGAAATATTTTTTCTTGATATGGTTTTTGTTAGGATGACACCAAGAAAAGAGGGTTAAGCTTGCTTATTGTCCCTTTAGTTATATTTGAGTTTTTTCTTTTTTTCTTTATGTTTTCAACGTTCATATTAACAATAGTGTATTGAACAAATATAATTGGATCGTGGATAAATGGATCTATTTATCCACGTCCCATAAGTTTTGTTTTTTAATTCATCAAAAAGTGTTCGTTAGATTTGCTGTAAGTTTAATCCTTTGATGTGTCCGTTCAATCTAATCTATTTCTTTTTTTATTTTGGTCGTATCTACACACCATAATTATATTATTTGGGTTGCTCACTCAATGGTAGAGTACTCGGCTTTTAAGTGCGGCTAGATTCTTTTACACATTTGGATGAAGCAAAAGATTCGTCCATACCATTGGTAAAGTTTGTAAGACCACGACTGATACTGAAAGGGAATGAATGGAAAAAATAGCATGTCGTATCAATGCAAAACTCTGAGAATTTTTCGTCCTTACCAGAGCGGTACAAGATATTGTTTGAACTCTTGGAGCGTGACAAAAGAAATTCACGGATGGGTCGAGTGAATAAATGGATAGAGCCATACGGCTCCAATTATAGGGAAATAAAAAGCAACGGGCTTTTTTTCTTAATTTGAATGATTACCCGATCTAATTATACGTTAAAAATATATTAGTGCCTAACGCGGTAAAAGGTTCTCCTATACGTGGATTATCTATTTTTTTATGAATCCCAACTATTCACTATATCTTCATTATAGTATGGAGGGGAGACGAATGTGTAGAAGAAGGGGTATATCGATAAAGATAAAAATTTTCCAAAATCAAAAGAGCGATCGGGTTGCAAAAATAAAGGATTTCTAACCATTATCAATTGGATTAAAAAAGGTAGGATCCATTGATTAGCCTATCTGTCTCCGAGGTGTCTAGTTTTTTATTATTATATACCTTGTTTTGACTGTATCGCACTATGTATCATTTGTGAACCCTAGAAATCCTTTGCCTTTGTTTCAAATCGAATTTTTAATGAAGGAATTGGAAGCATATTCAAAAATAGATAGATCTCGGCAATAAGACTTCATATATCCACTTCTCTTTCAGGAGTATATTTATGCACTTGCTCATGATCATGGTTTAAATGGATCAATTCTTTGTGAATCCGTGAAAAATGTAGGTTATGATAATAAATCCAGTTCACTGCTTGTGAAACGTTTAATTGCTCAAATGTATCACAAAAACATTTTAATTTGATGATTTCGACAAATGTTGCTAAACAAAAAAAATTTGTTGCGCACAACCCAAATGTTTATTATCAAATGATATCCGAAGGGGTTTCAGTCATAGTAGAAATTCCCTTTTCACTACGATTAGTATCTTTTCTAGAAGGAAAGGATATAAGAAAATCTCATAATTTACGATCCATTAATTCAATATTTCCTTTTTTAGAGGATAAATTATCACATTTAACTCATGTGTCAGATATACTAATACCTTACCCTGTCCATTTGGAAATCTTGGTTCAAATCCTACGCTCTTGGATACAAGATGTTCCCTCTTTGCATTTATTGCGATTCTTTCTCCATGAGTATGGTAATTGCTGTAGTCTTATTGCTAAAGCAATTTCCTTTTTTTTTCAAAGGAGAATCAACGCTTTTTCTTCTTCCTATATAATTCTCATGTATATGAATGCGAATCCATATTAGTTTTTCTCCATAAACAATCTTTTCGTTTACGATCAACATCTTTTAGAATCCTTCTTGAGCGAATAAATTTCTATGGAAAAATGGAGCATCATGTAGTAGTGTTTAGTAATGATTTTCAGACCTTCCTATGGGTTTTCAAGGATCCTTTTATGCATTATGTCAGATATCAAGGAAAATCAATTCTGGCTTCAAAGGGAAGTACTCTTTTGATGAATAAATGGAAATGGAATCTTGTAAATTTATGGCAATGTAATTTTTCCTTGTGGTCTCAACCAGATAGAATTAAGATAAATAAATTATCCAATCATTCCCTAGAGATTTTGATCTATCTTGAAAGTGTACGACTTAACCCTTCGGTGGTAAGGAGTCAAATGATAGAAAGTACATTTATAATGGATATTTTTATTAAGAAATTTGATACCAAAGTCCCAATTATTTCTTTGGTTGGGTCGTTGGCTAAAACAAAATTTTGTAACGTTTCAGGGCATCCCATTAGTAAGCCGACTTGGGACGATTTATTAGATTCTGATATTCTCGATAGATTTGGGCGTATATGCAAAAATCTTTCTCGTTATTACAACGGATCTTCAATAAAAAAAGAGTTTGTATCAAACAAAGTATATACTTCAACTTTCGTGCGCTAGAACTTTGGCTCGTAAATACGAAAGTACTGTACGTGCTTTTTTTTAAAACATTAGGTTCGGAATTGTTGGAAGAATTCTTTACGGAGGAAGAACAAGTTCTCCCTTTGATCTTATGAAGCGCTTCTTCTTCCCGGAAGTTCTATAGAGAAAAGATTTGGTATTTAGATATTTTTCGTATTAATGACCTAGCCAATCATTCATAATTGGTTAGGAGATCGTTTAAATTGTACTGATCCCAAACCAAAAGGACGGAAAAATGTTTTCATTCATTTCAATTCTGAAACGCATATGCAGTTGTAATTGAATCAACTTAATTAGTATTTAACTTTCTTAGAAACCTGTCTAGGGAACTGAGTCTTAGATGTATACATAAGGAAAGCCTGTGTGCAATTAAAAATGCAAGCACGGTTTGGGGAGGGATTTTTCTCCTATTTCGACAAAGGAATTATCTACTCCATCCGACTAGTTCCGGGTTCGAGTCCCAAGCAACCCAAAATATTAGATGGAAAATACAAATGAAATGGATCTTTTTTTTTTATTTTACTTTAGTTTCTTTATTCACCAAGCATTATAATGAGTTTATCCGTATGGATATGAATCTTATATTGGTTGACATGGGCATATAAGTCATGTTATACTATTAGATAACAAGCCTTCACTTATCAATTATAGATAGTTTGTGTGCTTGGGAGTCCCTGATAATTGAATAAACCAAGATTTTACCATGACTACAATTTTAGAGAGACGCGAAAGTGAAAGCCTATGGGGTCGCTTTCGATTCATCCCTGGAGTTGAATACCTCATTCAATAATCTTTTTTTATCCAACCCGTAGGAATCAATAGAAAAGGAAAATCCCTTATGATACACCAGATCTGACTCGGTTATTAATAGAGTGAATAGATCTGCCATTTGTTGAAATCTCTCTTCTGATTCAAAATCGCGGTGTAACGTGTACCCCCCCTGTTTCGGTCATGGAATAGATAAAATAAATAAAAAAATGGATTTTGGTTCAAGAATGAAATTTTATTGGAACTGTCCATATCCGGTTCATCCTTCGGAACCATATCACATCCCGGATCTGATGAAATAAGATGAATTGAGACGGTATTTTGTAAATACGTAATTATCTTGAATATATCAACCATTTCTTTATTTTCCGATCGTCTGGAAGGGACAAAAGAAACATCTTGTTCTTTCTTCAACAATTTATGATCTCTAGTGGACCTCTCAGTAGGATTCGAACCCAGATGAAGTTCTGACCATCTGTCAAAGAAAAAGGAACGAATTGATTTTGTAGAATTCCCAAGAATTGCTTCGATTTCTTCCGGAAGCAGATGATTATTCATCTGCTTCTCACGTTCCGTGAATAGCCGGGACATTGAGGAATATCAAGAAAGGAATTTCTGGAATCGGTCTGATTTTCTCTATGTTCGTTCCGTTTAAAGAAAGGAAGGATCCCAAAGAATCCATCTTTCTTTTTGTTGTTGAATCTCTCTTTGATTGATCAATGTGTGATATTCCGAGTCCTCATTACTAATCGAATCGAAAGGGTCTCTGGATTGATCAGAAGATCCTTTCAATTGGCTAGAATTCGTTACTTGAACGAAAATAAATCTTGTGGAATCATATTGAATATTTGACGATACATTTCGTACCTTTCTAAAAAACCGATCTTTGCTTACCAACCACACATTGTCTAACCAAATCCAACTCTCTCTCGATACGTTCCTCAAAAAATCCGACTCGTGCAGATTCTTTCCCCAACTAATGAAGATATCTTAGTGGAATTGCCACATATGAAATTGAGCACAATTTTGTAAAGAAATACCCCACTTGTTTCTCGAGAAGAGATGGGAAACATGTTCAATCTCATTTGATTGAATAGTTGACTCAGCTCCTTGTTGTTTGAAGAAACCCTCCACTTCAATTTGTCTTTTTTCACGAAAAGCAGACATGAGATAACAAATCCAGTGTTTCACTAAGATTTCGAATAGCTGTCCCGAATTCAAGTTGATTATGTTTCACTTCTTTCTCAGAGAAAGACGACCAACAATTCCCAATCATTGTCCTTGCGGATCGAATCATCCGTATAGGATATAAAAAGAAACTCCAGATATTTGATATCTTTCTCTTTAAATAAGATCTCAATTCCAGTTACGGTTTCCTTAGATATCTTACAGCTAGAATTCCACCTTTTTCCGATCCGGTTCCTCCACCACCGCGAACCCCAGTTAGAGTCAGGCATTATACACTTTTTCGTTATTGGGAGAACCCAAGTACTCTCTTTTGGATCCATGAAACAACTCTCAAAGATCTTTTTCCCTTTTGGAAGATAGAGGAGCGAAATAATCAACCTCTTAATATTGGAAGACCAAAAAGATTCTTCCGATGTATCATTTCTGGGTCCAATGAAATTCATAGGTATATGAAGAAGCCCCATCAAATAGAGATTCTTTCTTTCGACTATATTTCGATTGTTAATACGATATATAAGGAACGCTACTACAAGCAGTACTACACCTTTGATCGTGAAATATCGATTGCTTGTTGAACCCTGT
>NC_039367.1:111481507-111489007 GCF_003573695.1 Papaver somniferum
ACGCGCTTTGGAAGAAGCGATCTGTTATAGAGCCGTCTTATTGGGAATAACGAGGGCGTCTCTGAATACTCAAAGTTTCATATCCGAGGCGAGTTTTCAAGAAACTGCTCGAGTTTTAGCAAAAGCCGCTCTACGAGGTCGTATCGATTGGTTGAAAGGTCTGAAGGAGAACGTTGTTCTGGGGGGGATGATACCTGTTGGTACCGGATTCAAAGGATTAGTGTATCATTCAAGGCAACACAGCAATATCCCTTTTGAAATAAAAAAGAATAACCTATTCCGAGGGGGGTTTAGAGATATTTTGTTCCAACACAAAGAATTATTTGATTCTTACATCCCAAAGAATATCCACGATCCATCAGAACAATTATTTACGGGATTTAATGATTCCTAAGAGCAGATTCATCCTTTAACCTTAACTTTAAACTATCTGGTCTAAAGATAATAGTGAATAGAAAGGAATTTATGGCTTGGCCTGTGTATCAAGGGTCAATCTCTGTTAAAAGGTTCCATCGGAACAATTATTTATTTAGTATTTAGGGTATCTTATCTCTTAAAAAAACGGGGAAGCGTGGGGAGAAATGACAAGAAGATATTGGAATATTAATTTGGAAGAGATGTTGGAAGCAGGAGTTCATTTTGGTCATGGTACTAGGAAATGGAATCCTAGAATGGCACCTTACATCTCTGCAAAGCGTAAAGGTATTCATATTATAAATCTTACTAGAACTGCTCGCTTTTTATCAGAAGCTTGTGATTTAGTTTTTGATGCAACAAGTAAGGAAAGCAATTCTTAATAGTTGGTACCAAAAATAAAGAAGTTGATTTAGTAGCATCGACTGCAATAAGGGCTCGGTGTCATTATGTTAATAAAAAATGGCTCGGTGGCATGTTAACAAATTGGTCCACTACAGAAACGAGACTTGATAAGTTCAGGGATTTGAGAGCGGAACAAAATAAGGGAAGAGTCAACCGCCTTCCAAAACAAGATGCAGTAATGTTGAAGAGACAATTATATCACTTGCAAACATATCTGGGTGGGATCAAATATATGACGGGGTTACCCGATATTGTAATCATCGTTCATAAGCAAGAAGAATATACGGCTCTTCGAGACTTTGGCAATTCCAACGATTTGTTTAATCGATACAAATTGTCACCCGGATCTCGCAGATATTTCGATTCCAGCCAATGATGACGTTATAGCTTCAATCCGATTAATCCTTAACAAATTAGTATTTGCTATTTGTGAGGTCCGTTCTAGTTATATCCCAAATCGTTGATTAATAATAAGATAAGTCAATTACTTCGAGAACTCCATAGATTTTTTGAATCGGTTACTATATTCTGAATACCAAAAAAGAGATAAAAATGTTGGGGATATTATGTGATTACTTGATATCCGAAAAAGATGATTCAAGTAGACGAGTTGAGAAAGAGATAGTGGAATCAAAATAATTCCTTTTTAAGTTCTATTTCTGCCAGAGGACAATATGAATGTGCTACCATGTTCCGTCAACACATTAAAAGGGCTATACGGTATATCCGGTGTGGAAGTAGGCCAAACTCAGATTGGAGAAGAGTATGGTCCTTGGGTTCCCTTTATTGGAACTATGTTCCTATTTATTTTTGTTTCTAACTGGTCAGGGGATCTTTTACCTTGGAAAATAATACAGTTACCTCATGGGGAGTTAGCCGCACCTACGAATGATATAAATACTACCGTTGCTTTAGCTTTACTCACGTCCGTGGCATATTTCTATGTTGGTCTTACCGAAAAAGGATTAGGTTATTTCGGTAAATACATTCAACCAACTCCAATCCTTTTACCAATTAACATCCTAGAAGATTTCACACAACCCTTATCACTAAGTTTTCGGCTTTTCGGGAATATATTGGCTGATGAATTAGTCGTTGTTGTTATTGTTTCTTTAGTACCTTTAGTGGTTCCTATACCTGTCATGTTCCTTGGATTATTTACAAGCGGGATTCAAGCTCTTATTTTTGCAACTTTAGCTGCGGCGTATATAGGTGAATCTATGGAAGGTCATCATTAACTAGCTTTTCTGATTGGTATTCGGGAATTCAAAATTAAAAATAAAGGAAAGAGATCTAAAATATCTTTTTCCTAAGATTCTTGGCGCATTGATGTCATACCCCCACTTCTATTTGTTCATTCAATTACAAGATTCTAATTATATTAGGGTTCATAACTTGAATCCAAATTGTTATGCTATCTAGTTTTTATGTGTGATTAAACAAAAACGATGTTCTATAGAACGATGGATTGCCATTCAATTTGATTTAATTCAAGGATTGTCCAAAATTCGAATTAATTCCATGCAATTCTATCAACCAAATCCTGATATTGTATTGATATGTAATGGTAATGATTTGGGCTAATGATAATGAACTAACCAACCCGCCTATTTGGATTCATACGGGATAATGATAACTAAAGGGAAAAGAGGAAGTGACAAATGGGTTTCATAAAAAATAGGTTGAGGGGGTCGACTTAGGTGTATGTAATGGCTATAAACCAATTGTTGTGTATGTTTTTCTAGAATCCGAATGCATATAAGATGAGAATGAAATAGTTGGTTTACACTGTGGAAGAAACATATGTATATGTGATATTAGATATTGACTAGTTATATATGAACTATCCATAGATATTATTTCCTTTACGATCCCACTATGAATTTATATGAGGATTCCAATAGAATTCCTTCCATTTCGTCTGTGACGAATGAATAAACACATGAAACCAAGAGCATATAGAAGAGAAAAATCACGAACAATTGAAAGAATGCTTTGAAACTAAAAAATGGAAGAACTTGGGCCTATGGATTGATAATTGATAAAGACTCGGTGGATGAGAACAAAAAACGAGAAATCGAAGTAGTTCTGACGATTCAATAATACAATTATTTCAATTGGATATATCTTAGTAATGGAATCATAAGGCATTATTTATTGGTTTTGATTGTATCATTAACCATTTATTTATTTTGGTGCGAGGAGCTTACCATGAACCCACGGATTTCTGTCGCTTCCGTTCTTGCTGTAGGGCTTGCTTCTATTGGACCCGGAGTTGGTCAAGGTACTGCTGCGGGACAAGCCGTAGAAGGTATTGCGAGACAACCAGAGGCAGAGGGTAAAATATGGTACTTTATTGCTGAGTCTGGCTTTTATGGAAGCTTTAACAATTTCTGGGTTGGTTGTGGCAATAACACTTTTATTTGCGAATCCTTTTGTTTAATCCTAAGAATAGAAAGTTTTTTTTCTAAATTTTATTGCCCTGGATTTCCCACCTGCTTTTTTGAATTCTATCAAGTTTTTACTCCTACAATCACTTTTTGATTGAGACAATATCCGTGGGAAGGACTGATTTGAGGATGAGGAATTAGCAGACCTACTCGCTTTCTTCCTTCCCGTTCTTAGTCCAATGAGACCCTTTTTTTTAGACTGCGTTGCAAAAGATGAGGTATTTCACGACTGACATGAGATATGGACCTAATTCTAATAAGTGTGTTTCGGAGTGGGAACCTCAATTGAAATATCAAAAAAAATTCAAAATGGAATAATAAAATCTATGTAAAAAAAAGGAAAAAAAAAAAGAATAAATCAAACTATAAAAAAGGGACGAATTGATACAAACTCTGTTTGATTTTGTTAGTCCTATCTATAAGAGGAGATCGTATGAAAAATGTAACCGATTCTTTCGTTTCTTTGGGTCACTGGCCATCCGCCGGGAGTTTCGGGTTTAATACCGATATTTTAGCAACAAATCTAATAAATCTAAGTGTAGTACTTGGTGTATTGATCTTTTTTGGAAAGGGAGTGTGTGCGGGTTGTTTATTTCAAGAATACGCTGGATCTAACCAGCTGCACTTTCTTTTTTCTTTAGAACTAAACTAAGTAAATGAAGGGTGAACGATCTCGCGAATTACTTCTGAATAAGTGAAGAAATCATATGTAAGAACCATAGCATTTCACGACTCATTGGTAAAGTAAATATACTTTGATTCTCTATCAACCAATAATGTGGAACTATTAACATGGTTAAAGCTAAACCGTTTGAAGTCTAGGCGCAACATGGTACTCTTTCTACCACTATGTTAGTATGGAAATGGTTTCAAAAAGAAAAAGTAGGCAATTTTTTCGATATAGAACACTCATATCGATAAAATGATTTGAACCTGTTACTGGAAAAAGGAAGGATCCATTTTTTCAATGCCGAATCGACGACCTATGTATTATAAGAAGCATTTTTGGATTTTAAGAAAAAACAACTTTGCCAATACAGATTTTTGTCTGGTCGGAAGAGCCCTCCAAATATTATAGTCGTGGATCAATGATCCGTTTTGATATTTTGGAATATGAACAGAGAAGAGAGGATAGGCTCATTACATAAAAAAAATGGAATCCCTTATTAGTAACTGAGCGTGAGAGCCAAATGAATCGAAAGATTCATGTTTGGTTCGGGAAGAGATCGTGGAAGTTTTGAAATGAATGGGAAGATAATCTACTTTCATTAAGTGATTTATTAGATAATCGAAAACAGAGGATCTTGAGTACTATTTGAAATTCAGAAGAATTACGTGAAGGGGCCATTGAACAGCTGGAAAAAGCCAGGGCCCACTTACGAAAAGTGGAAATGGAAGCCGATCAATTTCGAGTGAATGGATATTCTGAGATAGAACGAGAAAAATCAAATTTGATTAATTCAACTTATAATAATTTGGTACAATTAGAAAATTACAAAAACGAAACCATTCAGTTTGAACAACAAAAAGCGATTATTCAAGTCCGAAAACGAGTTTTCCAACAAGCCTTACAAGGAGCTCTAGGAACTCTGAATAGTGGTTTGAACAATGAGTTACATTTACGCACCATCAATGCTAATATTGGCATGTTTGGGGCGATGAAAGAAATAACCGATTAGTCATATGTACTGAAGGCATTATTTTTTTCCTTTGCTTCTAAAAAAGAATTAAGAAAGACTCGTGGCAACTATTAGAGCCGACGAAATTAGTACTATTATCCGTGAACGTATTGAACAATATAATAGAGAAGTAAAGGTTGTGAATACCGGCATCGTACTTCAAGTAGGCGATGGTATATCTCGTATTCATGGTCTTGATGAAGTAATGGCAGGAGAATTAGTAGAATTTGAAGAAGTTACAATAGGCATTGCTCTTAATTTGGAATCAAATAATGTTGGTGTTGTATTAATGGGTACCGGTTTAATGATACAAGAGGGAAGTTCTGTAAAAGCAACGGGACGAATTGCTCAGATCCCTGTGAGCGAAGCTTATTTGGGTCGTGTTGTAAATGCTATGGCTAAACCTATTGATGGTAGGGGTGAAATTTCATCTTCTGAATCCCGGTAAATTGAATCTCCCGCTCCAGGTATTATTTCAAGACGTTCTGTATATGAGCCTCTTCAAACGAGACTTATTGCTATTGATTCGATGATCCCTTTAGGACGCGGCCAACGAGAATTAATTATCGGGGACAGGGGGGCAAAATTTAGTATGCATTTATGTAGCTATTGGTCAAAAAGCGTCTTCTGTAGCTCAGGTAGTGACTACTTTCCAGGAATGGGGGGCAATGGATTATACTATTGTGGTAGCCGAAATGGCAGACTCACCTGCTACATTACAATACCTCGCCCCTTATACAGGAGCGGCTCTGGATGAATATTTTATGTACCGTGAACGACATACTTCAATCATTTATGATGATCCCTCCAAACAAGCACAAGCTTATCGTCAAATGTCTCTTCTATTAAGGAGACCCCCAGGCCGCGAAGCTTATCCAGGAGATGTTTTTTATTTGCATTCACGCCTTTTGGAAAGAGCCGCTAAATTAAGTACTCTTTTTTTTATCCAACTAAAATAAAATTATGCTTCGCAATTCCATAATCCAATTTTCAATTTTGAATTGACCCTTAGATACAAATCACGAGAATGTATATTCTTCCTCAAATCTTTCATTGAGAGGTAAAGGATAAAATCCTTTTAAGAAAGAAAGTTTTTGATCGAAATACAAATTAACCGAAAGACCCCTTAACTATTTAAGGGATTAATAGAACGAATCACACTTTTACCACTAAACTATACCCGCTACAATTGATTATTTTATATGAATGGAATCTTTGTCGAACAAGGAAATCCTACATAATAAAGATAGAATCAGAATATAATTATTAAATTGGAGCATTGACGCTTTTTGTCGGTAGAACTTGATGAGGTAGGAAAAGAAGTTTTATAAAAAAAGATTATATCTTTTTTTTTTTGCTGGGAGTTCTTTAAAGAGCCACTGAAGTCACAAAAAATTGTGTCAGAGTCCGTAGCTCCGTTTTTTCCACCCTCCAATACTTTACAAGCAAATACAAAATTTTATCAAAAAGAGAGAGAAAGTTTGATTCTTTCATTTTTTGAAGATACCCTTTCCCAATTTATTTGATTCATATTCCGCTGGCAAATTTTAGGAATTCGAGCCAATCAACTGGATCTAGTATAAAAATCCGGAGTCTTTTTTATGGACTCAACTCAAGTCTTCAAATAAAGACTTCCCTTGAAGAAATAACGAAATTATAATTATAATATTAAGAAATAGGATAGGTCCCTCTTTTTCAAAATTGAGAAAAAATGCAAAGACACATAAAAAATGGAAGTACTATCTAAAGGAAAACACAACCGTTCATGTCCTTCAAGTCGACGTTGCTTTCTACCACATCGTTTTAAACAAAGTTTTACCATAACTTTCCTCTAGTTTGGAGCCGGTATGGAATTGATTCGATATGGAATCATGAATAGTCATTGGTTCAATCGGCACATAGTAATCTATACTTTCATACTTTCTTTTTCTATATGGAAAGGTCCTTTTTTCTGGAGAATTCTTCGCAAAGGATTCAATTTAATTAACCCCATCTTTTATTCTATGAGCAAAAGAATTTATACAAAAAATGAAGAAAAAAACGCTTTTCTTTAAACTGCATCTTTAATAGAACAGATTGTTCAAGACGATCAATCATGAAAGATTCAACCTTTCTCGACCAACTAAGCTAAAAACACCTAACTAAAAAAAGGGGAGGGTCTTTAATTAAATTTCTAATACCGGAACAAAATGAATATTAAGTATTAACCAAAGAACTGGGTCCAATGAAATGGAAAGGTCAGAAATGAGTCGGTAGAATTAAAATTAACAAATCTCACATCTCTTTGAGAACCAAAGATCGATAAAACATCATTAAAAGCGTTTCGTTTTTAAAATTTTATATTTAAATATCAATAGAATCTTTATTATTTGATCGTGAAATAAATTAAAAGATTTATCAATCAGATCATAGCCAGTAGTTAAAAAAGTTTAATAAATATCTCATTTCCGACTCAATCACCCATAGATTTTGAATGAATCATTATCTCGGTGATGGAATGAAAATTTAATTAGTCACAAGAGCCCCTTATTGTTTAGTTTAGACTTCCAAGA
>NC_039367.1:111494007-111497748 GCF_003573695.1 Papaver somniferum
TTTTCTGGGGTTCCATACTTTGGGACTTTATGTTCATAACGATGTCATGCTTGCTTTTGGTACTCCGGAGAAACAAATCTTGATCGAACCCATATTTTCCCAATAGATACAGTCTGCTCATGGTAAGACTTCATATGGCTTCGATGTACTTTTATCTTCAAAGAATGACCCATCATTCAATGCTGGTCAAAGCATATGGTTGCCCGGTTGGTTAAATGTTATTAATGAGAATAATAATTCACTATTTTTAACAATAGGACCTGGCGACTTCTTGGTTCATCATGCGATTGCTCTAGGTTTACATACAATTGCATTGATCTTAGTAAAAGGTGTTTTAGATGCATGTGGTTCCAAGTTAATGCCAGATAAAAAGGATTTTGGTTATAGTTTTCCTTGCGACGGTCCGGGCGAGGCGGTACTTGTGATATTTCGGCTTGGGACGCATTTTATTTGGCATTTTTTTGGATGTTAAATACCATTGGATGGGTTACTTTTTATTGCATTGGAAACGCATCACATTATGGCAGGGTAACATTACGCATTTTAATGAATCCTCCACTTATTTGATGGGGTGGTTAAGAGATTACCTATGGTTAAACTCTTCACAACTTATCAACGGATATAACCCGTTTGGTATGAATAGTTTATCCGTCTGGGCATGGATGTTCCTATTTGGACATCTTGTTTGGGCTACTGGATTTATGTTCTTAATTTCCTGGCGTGGATATTGGCAGGAATTGATTGAAACTTTAGCATGGTCTCATGACGCACACCTTTGGCTAATTTAATTCGGTGGAGAGATAAATCAGTGGCTCTTTCTATTGTGCAAGCAAGATTAGTTGGATTAGCTCACTTTTCTATAGCTTATATATTTACTTATGCAGCTTTCTTGATTGCCTCTACATCGGGCAAATTCGTTTAATTCCTTTTTTTAAATATCCTGTATCAGCGACAATTAATTTTATGTTTCGATGGAGAAGGAGGCCCACCTTCTTAAAATTTTTACATCTAGGATCCGACTTGCATGATAATAATAGGAATTGAACCATTATAGCAAGGAAAAGTTTGATTCAGAGGGACAAGAAGAGGCAGAATTTGGAACAGAAATATCATTTGATTCGCCAATCCTTAAAAAGAGAACTAAGCAAAGTTCCATCATTGAGTGACAAATGGGAAATTTATAGAAAATTACAATCCCCACCACGTAATAGTGCACCTACACGTCTTCGTCGACGTTGTTTTTCAACCGGAAGACCGAGAGCTAACTATCGAGACTTTGGGTTATCCGGGCACATACTTCGTGAAATGGTTCATGCATGTTTGTTGCCGAGGGCAACAAGATCGAGTTGGTAAGGATCAAAAAATTCCTTCATGTTTCTATGGATATCTATGATCGATGATCATAGAGGGCCCCTTTACCATTCTGTATAAATGGGTTACTCTATTTGTATAGATATGGTAGAGGGGCACATACAACCCTTGTTTATCTATTAGTCCCCAGCTATTTGCGTCCGCGTGGGGTAGAGCAGCTTGGTAGCTTGCAAGGCTCATAACCTTGAGGTAACGGGTTCAAATGTCGTCCCCGCAATATCATTTTTTGCCAAAAAATTTAGGTTTTACTTTCTTAACTAGTAATTTATTCCCTTTTTTCCGCTGGGATGGAGGAAAAAAAGGGTGAAGATAGAACCACTACACTGCCGTGGTCAATTATACCCAAGCATTTATCCTATTATATTACTCCAGCTTAGGCGGATAGCGGGAATCGAACCCGCGCCTTCTCCTTGGCAAAGAGAAATTTTACCATTCAACCATATCCGCATTTTTTTCGTTCCTGATATGCACGTATATGTGTGCATAACATATGTATGTTATATCATGTCTGGATCATATTTGTGCAAGACGATTATAATTATTATATTCTAATATTAGTATATTAATTATATTAGAATTTAATTTAGAATTCAATTCTTTTTTTCAGTCAAGAGGTTTGACTTTGAACCCTCCCCCCAGTTATTTTGAGACTTCTCTTTTATTGTATTGAATTTTAATGTGTCTCACAACTCGAAGGGGTTTAAGGAGGGTCATTTTTTTATCTGGGAAATACTGACTAGGTTCAAGAAATGAGAGAATTAAGTATAGCTACCAGAAAGACTAATCCAATCCATAATGATGTACCGGAAAATACAACATTTTTATTACTCGACCAACCATCTGAAGAAGCAAATACAATGGGTACACTAATCAGTAAGATTGAGGAAGTAGCAGTTAATGCAAAAACCGCCAATTGGAAAGCAATAGTTATGCTTATAATCCTCCAAGCTATCAACAGAACTATACCATTTGATCCCTCTATAAGCCAAAAAGTTGTAATAAATTCTATCATGAAGGGATTTGACCATGAACCCATGGATCCTATAGAACTTATTACCACTTTATTCAGACACGGGGTCGAGGAAATTTTTTTTTATTACTTTACAAACGGGCATGCTGGATCATCGATCTATTATAGATTAACACTTGGTATGTTTCTACAGATAGTGATGGTATCAACTCAGATGACCATGTTCTATTCGGGGGAATACAAATAAAATAGAGATTGTCTTTCGGAGAGATGACCGAGTGGTTGATAGATCCGGTCTCGATAGTTCTTTGTTCAGACCTATCGAGGGTTTGAATACCTCTCTCTCCTTTTTCTCATTTAATAGATTTATTTCTTTATTGTTTTGGCTTAACCTGGTATCATAAGGTGAAATGGCTCGGCTAGGTGGGATAGCCGAGCCAGAAAAAGAAAGTAAAAAGGGACACTTTTTAAGTATGACCTAATCCAAATGATGGAATCAAATTGATTCTTACTTCAGGAATTTGATCTCCTGTCTCAGTTAAGAGGGGTCATGAAAAGAACATGTTCCAAATCACGATCAGTTCCTTTTTCAAATCCTGCTGCAGCTGCACGAGCTCTTCCCGCATGCCATAAATGACCCACGAATAGGAAGAATCCTAGAACAAAATGAGAGGTAGCTAACCAACTTCGAGGAGAAACATAATTGACTGCATTGATTTCAGTAGCTACGCCACCCACGGAATTTAAGGAACCTAAAGGAGCATGGGTCATATATTCCGCAGAACGCCGTTCTTGCCAAGGTTGGATGTCTTTTTTCAGCCTGCTCAAGTCCAAGCCATTTGTACCCCTTAGAGGTTCCAACCAGGGAGCGTGGAGGTCCCAAAAATGCATATTTTCTCCTCCAAAAATGACCTCCCCTGTTGGGGAACGCATTATATATTTACCTAAACCGGTAGGTCCTTGAGAGGATCCCACGTTAGCCCCAAGACGTTGGTCTCAAACTAGAAAGGTGAATGCTTGCGCTTGAGAAGCTCTGGCCCAGTGGGCCCGTAAAATTCACTAGGATAAGCAGTATTATTGAACCAGACAAAACAACAAGCGATGAAACCAAAGAAAGATAAAGCAGCTAAATTATAAGACAAGTAAGTCTCCCCAGACCATACAAGGGCGCGACAGGCCCATGCAAAGGGTTTGGTTAAGATATGCCAGATTCCACCAAATATACAAATGGAACCTAACCATACATGCCCTCCAATTATATCTTCTAAGTCGTCTACACTAACAACCCATCCTTCTCCCCAAAAAGGAGATTTTAGTAAATAACCAAATATAACACTTGGGCTAACGGTCTGGTTAGTAATTTTTATTACATCGCCCCCCCCCCCCCCCCCCCCCCCCCC
>NC_039367.1:111500562-111510562 GCF_003573695.1 Papaver somniferum
TCCGTATCCCAAGTAAATAAAAAGAAATAAAGGGGGTACGCTGCTACAATTTTCTCTCTACTATTGAATTTTAATATCAGAATAGCTCATATAGTCATGATTCAATGGGTCAGATCCACTTACTTTTTCTTTTGTTGATTTCTAAAGTGACATAGTAGTTCTTCTACTCAGCGGAATGAGTGATCATGATAATCAAGACAAATGTTCCACTTTATAACTATACTACTATAAATATAATAATAAGTTATTTATATTTCTTTTTTATATTTATGTGGATGTTTCCTTTTTTTGCCATTGAGTTTACAAAAAGCAACAATATCTCTATATTCCGCCCCAAACCGAAGACTTAGATTAGAGTTTTGTGAAAAAATCCCCTTATCGGATTTGGACCGATGACTTACGCCTTACCATGGCGTTACTCTACCGCTGAGTTGAAAGGGCTCATTTGATTCAATTGTTGAATGAACCAACAGTCACTATGAGTCTAATGTATGTACCTATGTATATAATATACATCATATAGATAGATCTCGGCCCGTTCAGGACCAATCAAAAAAAAATTTACTTCAAATTTTTTTTTTGAGAAGTCTTGAAAAAATGTAGTGCATTAATATTAATATTGATAAAATAAAATATAAATAAGCTTTTTTCCTAGACCGCCCCTAAAAGATTTTTTTACCCTTATCGGAATGAGATTCATTTGATTGAGACACAATTCGACGTAGATCCAAGATATTTCATCGAATCATTGATGAAGAGATTCGACACGTACCCTGCAATTTTTATAGAAAAAATAAATTAGATGGAATAATGAAAGCAGAAAATATTCTTCGAATTTAGTCATAGCATTACATTATATTGACAATTACAAAAAACTGTTCATACTATCAGTATAGTAGGCGATCAGGCGGGTATGCCCCCATCATCTAGCGGTTCAGGACATCTCTCTTTCAATGAGGCAGCGGGGATTCGACTTCCCCTGGGGGTAGGGTACTACGAAAGGAAGTTGATCATGGATTTATCCATAAGTCTAAAATGGATTCTTCCTGGGTCGATGCCCGAGTGGTTAATGGGGACGGACTGTAAATTCGTTGGCGTATGTCTACGCTGGTTCAAATCCAGCTCGGCCCAAAAATCCGCCGATCCATCATGAGATAATAGAACAAATTTTTGCCTCCAGAAACCAGACGAAGAAAGAAAAGAATACTTTTTTACGCTATATCCTTAATTTATTTGTTCCCATAGATTATACTTTCTAATGATCTGGTATGTAACCTTAATATATAAGGGGAGGTAAAGAAAAAAGCTTTTGTCTTTTTCACCAAAAAATTTATTATGAAATGATTTGACTACTAGTAATACGTGTCGTTCTCTCTAAAGCCCATACCCATGTGAATATCAACATATCTCTTCTATCTCTGTTACAACACAACGATTCTAAATAGAAATATGCTACAAATTTAATAATAAGAATATGTATCATGTACATATTATTTCCCTGGGATTGTAGTTCAATTGGTCAGAGCACCGCCCTGTCAAGGCGGAAGCTACGGGTTCGAGCCCCGTCAGTCCCGACCTAGGATTCGATGAATCCGTCAACTCATTTCTCTATTTTCGGTGAAGAGAGAGGACTGAAAGCAAAATCTAATTCTCGCCGGAAGTATTTTTTATCATCGAAGAAATACAAGAATTTTTAAATTCATTCTCGACTAGTACTGATTCGTGGGGAGAGCTAGATTGGCACAATTGGTGGTAGGATCCTATTCAGGATTTCAAGAGATACCGCACAGGTTTTAATTTTTCTATTGGTTCTGATCCATGGAATTCAATATAATACCCACCCGGTTCCCGAGAGCATACATATAAATTGGATTCCTTCATTGTGTGATACAAAGTGAACTTGACCTTAACAGAGTTGGCACGCCAGAGTCCTTTTTATATTCTATTAAAACCACCTCTTTATTTTCTAGCTGCTATTTTTATGAACCTCAATTCCTAATTGGAAACAATCTATCTATCTCACTTCCATACTGAATTTCGGATATGATATATGTTCCGATTTCAATCCAAGGAAAGAAGTTTTTTTTTTATAAAAGAGAGATCAAAGAAAGATCTTCCTTACCCTGCTTAATAAGGAAATGAATAATATTTCTTCTCTCTCCTGTTTTTTCTTTGATGAAGGAGTCATATCGAAGCAAGAGTAAACTCCAAAAAATTACATTTATAAAAAAACGAGATCTTTTATACCCAAATCCAACTTTATCACACCTCTTTGTCTTCCAAGAAATTTAGATCATAACAAACTTAATTAGTTTCGAACTTTAATTTTTTCCATTTCATTTTTACTGTTTGGGTTTGTGACCAATTGAAATGGAAGACGGGTCAAATGATACCTCATCAGATAGTTGTATACGAAAGACGGTAGGTTATAGAAAAGAATGAAAAAAGAAAAGGGATTCATTGTTGTATCAAGAATCCCCTTTTTTGGATTCGTTATGGATAAAAGCTCCTCATATGTTATACTATTCAATTCTCGACAATGAATCGATCTGAAAGCTCAGATATTGTTATTCATGATATTGATCCGATTCAATATCAAATAACATTGGGATGCAATTCATTTCATTTAATTTAGAGGAGAAGATTTATCATCTCTATGGGATTAGATCCCGAGTTATTGTGAAGTAAAAAACGATGGGATTATGGAAGTATATATTCTCGCATTTATTGCTACTGCGCTGTTCATTCTAGTTCCTACTGCTTTTTTACTTATCATCTACGTAAAAACAGTCAGTCAAAATAATTGATTCCAATGAAGCTTTACTTGTTTTTTCTTATCAATGATTGAAGAAATAAAAGGAATTTTCATTCCACGTCTGAAATGAAATGAGCGGACTAGAATCAGCAGTATATGAGATCTGGTAGTATGGTAGAAAGAAATTGATATCTTTCTACCATACTTTCTATTATTGTACTGTCTAAAGTTGTATTAGTACTGTATAAAGAGGTATAGGCTTCATCTAGATTAATCTACAAGATGTATCTTGTATCTTCATATATGTACATATCTATAAATTTAATATATGTGATGTACATCATGTAACTAACACCCCAATTCTAGTTCTTCCTTGCATCTATTTTCTTTGTTTGATTGAAAGATTCTTTTTAATATAGTCTATTATTGTAATCCAATATAATTTTGAAATGGATATTTAATATTTAAAATCCCTTTGCAGAACGATATATGAAAAAATGGCCACAGTTTGATTACTCAACTCAATTAGTAGTGCTTTTAGAGTCCACTTCTTCCCCATACTACAAGTGAAAGGGAAAATGTAAAGACTACCATTAAAGCGGCCCAAGCAAGACTTACTATATCCATGTGAATTATGTCCCCTATCCATGTAATTCTTGTAATTACGTTTTTTTGTTATAATAAACTTTGGACTTAACAAAAAAAAAAGTGAATTGTGTCCCCTATCTCTATGAATATGAAGGAATTCGTCCATTATTGATCACTAATAATAGTGGAATCTATGGTGCAGAGTCAAAAAGGGATTATGACCAAACGCTATTGATCTAACTATCCAAAAAATCCACCCACAACAAGTTCCTATATGATTTCTGGTAGAATAGGGAAGGATTAACCACAAGCAAGATACACAACACAGGGATTTTCTTTCTATTATCAAGGAAATCTTTTTTAATGGAAGATGTAGGAATAGTAAGGCCTATTGTTTAGTTTCTTTTGTTTCCCTTCATAAGCAAAAAGTATAAAATATACAATCCAGCACTACCTACCCCATGTCTCTCCAAATATGGTTTTTACTTTTGGTTTCCTCTAGAATCTATTGCTTCTGCTGAGCAAAAAAAGAAAGTCTTTCCCATTTTTTGTAGATGAGGCGGCACCTTATTTGAACTGAGGTAAAAGGATTTGCAGTCCCCCGCCTGACCACTCGGCCATGCCGCCAAACAAACGAATATAAAATAGAGGGAACGCTCTCTTCTTTATTATTTCTTGAATCTCATTGTCTTTCTCCCTTTCCTAAACCCCCCAAAACCTTTTTTTTTAACCCAGTTGATTCCCTTTGATGGATTGTATGGTATCTCAACTCTCAAAATAAACAACACCTAAAAACTTCCCCTTTTTTTATCTTTCAAAAGCAAATGTAAATGTGCATTTTTAGTTACAGAATGAAAAATGCAGGGAAAATTGGAACCATTAACTATTGACTTGAATCCATGAAGAGTTCTTGGACCTCAAAATTCGTTTCCTTATCAACGACAGCAAAATAAAGTTGATACACAACTTATACTTATCGGTATCAATTCTTTTCAATAATCAATCTTTTCAATTAAATTTCAATATAACAACAATTATATATATATATATGTAAACTCCGGAACAGAGATTGTTACAAAGATATCCTAATTAGGTATCTTAGCCATATATGTCTATAAGGAATTATCATGCTTCCCTTTTTTTTGAATCTAAATAGAAATTATGATATAGCACTTCTTGTGTTGCCCCAAGTATAGCTGGGATAGGAAATATCCGGATGGATAGGTTTCTATAGCTATAGGTAAAAGTGCCTCGCAAAAAAAAGAAGAAACTCTATACTATTCCTGATTTTTCTACATTTTTCTCTCATTCATAGAGAATAGATCAAACCTTGAATCATTTGTTTTTTGGGTACCCAACCGGATTGTAATATCATAATAATAGGTAGAAATTGGATTACTTTTGATATTTTATAGAAGACTCTAAAAAAGTATAATCAGCATAATTATGATTCCAGGAATGTTTATCCTGTTGCAAATTCGAATTTGAACAGAAAATTATCCTTATTGCTCTGCTCAATGGTATGAAGTTGGGTAAAATTTCATGTGATTCAATAAACAGAATATACATTCCATCATTGCTAGATCGATCCATATGGTTCGATGAAGAATGAGCCAATAATGGAATTTTTCTATAAAGGGGAAGCTTAAGATGCTCCGGGATGGAAATGAGGGAATATCTACAATACCTGGGTTTAGTCAGATACAATTTGAGGGGTTTTGTAGGTTCATTGATCAGGGCTTGATGGAAGAACTTTATAATTTCCAAAAATAGAAGATATAGATCAAGAAATTGAATTTCAATTATTTGTGGAAACTTATCAATTGGTAGAACCCTTGATAAAAGAAAGAGATGATGTGTATGAATCACTGACATATTCTTCTGAATTATATGTACCTGCGGGATTAATTTGGAAAACCGATAGGGATATACAAGAACAACCCATATTTATTGGAAACATTCCTCTAATGAATTCCTTGGGAACCTTTATAGTAAATGGAATATACATAATTGTAATCAATCAAATATTGCAAAGCCCCGGTATTTATTACCGTTCAGAATTGGACCATAACGGAATTTCGGTATATACCGCCACCATAATATCCGATTGGGGAGGAAGATCAGAATTAGAAATTGATCGAAAAGCAAGGATATGGGCTCGTGTGAGTCGGAAACAAAAAATATCTATTCTAGTTCTATCATCAGCTATGGGTTCGAATCTAAGAGAAATTCTAGATAATGTTTTCTACCCTGAAATTTTCTTGTCTTTCCCGAACGATAAGGAGAAAAAAAAGATTGGGTCAAAAGAAAATGTCATTTTGGAATTTTATCAACAGTTTGCTTGTGTCGGTGGGGATCCGGTATTTTCTGAGTCCTTATGTAAGGAATTACAAAAAAAAAATTTCAACAAAGATGTGAATTAAGAAGGATTGGTCGACGAAATTTGAACCGGAGACTTAATCTTGATATACCTTAGAACAATACATTTTTGTTACCACGAGATGTATTTGCAGTGGCGGATCATTTGACCGGAATGAAATTTGGAATGGGTACACTTGACGATATGAATCACTTGAAAAATAAACGTATTCGCTCTGTAGCGGATCTGTTACAAGACCAATTCGGATTGGCTCTGGTTCATTTAGAAAATGTGGTTCGAGGAACTATATGTGGAGCAATTAGGCATAAATTTATCCCGACTCCCCATAATTTAGTAACATCAACTCCATTAACAACCACTTATGAATCATTTTTCGGTCTACACCGCTTATCTCATGTTTTGGATCGAACTAATCCATTGACACAAATAGTTCATGGGCGAAGATTGAGTTATTTAGGTCCTGGAGGATTGACAGTTCGAACTGCTAGTTTTCGGATACGAGATATCCATCCTAGTCACTATGGAAATATTTGCCCAATTGACACATCTGAAGGTATCAACGTTGGACTTATTGGATCCTTAGCTATTCATGCTAGGATTGGTCATTGGGGGTCTCTCGAAAGTCCGTTTTTTGAAATTGATGAGAGATTCAAAGGGGTACGGGTAGTTTATTTATTGCAAAGCAGAGATGAATACTATATGGTGTCGGCAGGAAATTCTTTGGCGTTGAATCAGGGTATTCAAGAAGAACAGGTTGTTTCATCTCGATACCGTCAAGAATACTTGACTATTACATGGGAACAGATTCATGTGACAAGCCAAGGCTCTGAAAGGATCACTAATGAAATACTGCATTTAGAAGCCCACTTACTACGAAATTTAGATAGAAATGGAATTGTGATGCTGGGGTCTTGGGTAGAAACAGGTGATATTTTAGTAGGTAAATTAACGCCTCAGATGACGAAAGAATCATCATATGCCCCGGAATATAGATTATTACGGGCTATACTTGGCATTCAAGTATCCACTACAAAGGAAACTTGTCTAAAATTACCTATAGGTAGCAGAGGTCGAGTTATTGATGTGAGATGGATCCAGAAAAAGGGGGGTTCTAGTTATAATCCAGAAATGATTCGTGTATATATTTCACAGAAACGTGAAATAAAAGTAGGGGATAAAGTTGCCGGAAGGCATGGGAATAAAGGTATCATTTCCAAAATTTTGCCTAGACAAGATATGTCGTATTTACAAGACGGAACGCCTGTTGATATGGTCTTCAATCCATTAGGAGTACCTTCACGAATGAATGTAGGACAGATATTTGAATGCTCGCTCGGGTTAGCGGGGGATCTGCTAGACAGGCATTATCGAATAGCACCCTTTGATGAAAGATATGAGCAAGAGGTTTCTAGAAAACTCGTATTTTCTGAATTATATGAAGCCAATAAGTAAACAGCGAATCTGTGGGTATTTGAAACCGAGTATCCGGGAAAAAGCAGAATATTTGATGGAAGAACGGGAGATCCTTTTGAACAACCCGTTATAATAAGAAAATCCTATATCCTAAAATTAATTCATCAAGTTGATGATAAAATTCATGGGCGTTTCAGCGGGCATTATGCACTTGTTACACAACAACCCCTTAGGGGAAGGGCTAAGAAAGGGGGCCAACGGGTAGGAGAAATGGAAGTTTGGGCTTTAGAGGGGTTTGGCGTTGCTCACTTTTTACAAGAGATGCTTACTTATAAATCTGATCATATTAGAGCTCGTCAGGAAGTACTTGGTACTACGATCATTGGAGGAACAATACCTAAACCTGAGGATGCTCTAGAATCCTTTCGATTGCTCGTTCGAGAACTACGATTTTTGGCTTTGGAATTGAATCATTTCCTTGTATCTGAGAATAACTTCCAGATTCAAAGGAAGGAAGCTTTATCGGAATGAATCCGAATTTTTCTTCTATGATCGACCGGTATAAACATCAACACCTTCGAATTGGATCAATTTCTCCTGAAAAAATAAGCGCTTGGGCCAAAAAAATACTACCCAACAGAGAGGTTGTTGGAGAGGTGACAAAACCTTATACTTTTCATTACAAAACCAATAAGCTGGAAAAAGATGGATTGTTTTGTGAAAGAATTTTTGGGCCTATAAAAAGTGGAATTTGTGCCTGTGGAAACTATCGAGTAATCGGAGATGAAAAAGAAGACCCGAAATTTTGTGACAATGCGGAGTCGAGTTTGTTGATTATCGGATACGAAGATATCAAATGGGATACATCAAACTGGCATGCCCAGTAACTCATGTGTGGTATTTGAAACGTCTTCCTAGTTATATCGCGAATCTTTTAGATATACCTCTTAAAGAATTAGAAGGCCTAGTATACTGCGATGTGTGATTTGATCAAAATTCTTATTTTACAGATTGGGACTAAGAAACTGTCATCCCATTCACTCCGATTGGGATGCCCTTACTCTGACATGTCTCGTGGTAGGCGTAACATGAAGCTCAGAATTATGGATGTATTTAATACTCCAAAAGAGGAATTGATATATGGTCGATTCCGAAACAGAAAAATAGGAATTGCTAGTTGTACCTCGTGAAAAAGACTTCTTTCGTGGAATTAGCCATTCCATTTCTTTTAGAAAGAAATTATGTTATAGTAAGCAAATATGACATGGTTACAAGGGCTTATTCATCGCGTATAGGCTTTAAGGGCATCATGTCATAACCGTCGAGGTTAAGTAGGGGCCTAAAAGATCGAATGGAATGATACATAGACAAGTAAATCCCTTATGAGTTCCAAGGTATTCATTAAAAAGGGATTTGGCATTCAAAGGGAGGTAAACTACTCAATAATTTCACGTTTCATTTCATTGAAATGTTGGTTGGTCCAGATTGGGAACTTGAGTAAAGAGTAGAACGTTGGGGGTTTTCTATAAAAAAAATTTAAACGAGAACCCCTTATTTGATGTAACTACTTGAGACGGATGAGAGGAAACCCTCGCGTCCGATTTTTAAGGGGGGAAATCCTATACTATAAAGGAACCTATCCACATTTTTCTTTTGCTAGGACCTTAGCTAAAAAACCTACTTTCTTACGATTACGAGGTTCATTCGAATATGAAATCCAATCTTAGAAATACAGCATCCCGCTTTTTTTTACTACTCAAGGCTTCGATACATTTCGAAATAGAGAAATCTCTACTGGAGCAAGTGCTTTCAGAGAACAATTAGCCGATATGGATTTGCGACTTATTATAGATTGTTCATTGGTAGAATGGAAAGAATTAGGGGAAGAAGGGCCCACAGGTAATGAATGGGAAGATAGAAAAATTGGAAGAAGAAAGGATTTTTTGGTTAGACGCATGGAATTAGCTAAGCATTTTATTCGAACAAATGTGGAAGCAGAATGGATGGTTTTGTGCCTATTACCAGTCCTTCCCCCGAATTGAGACCGATCATTCAAATAGATAGGGATAAACTGATGAGTTCGGATATTAATGAACTCTATAGAAGAGTTATCTATCGGAACAATACTCTTACCGACCTATTAACAACAAGTAGATCTACGCCAGGAGAGTCAGTTATGTGTTAAGAAAAATTAGTGCAAGAGGCCGTGGATACACTTCTTGATAACGGGATCCGCGGACAACCAATGAGGGATGGTCATAATAAAGTTTATAAGTCTTTTTCAGATGTAATTGAAGGAAAATAAGGAAGATTTCGTGAGACTTTGTTTGGTAAAAGTGTCGATTATTCGGGGAGTTCTGTAATTGTCGTGGGCCCCTCACTTTCATTACATCGATGTGGATTACCCCGCGAAATAACAATAGAGCTTTTCCAGACATTTGTAATTCGTGGTCTAATCAGACAGCAGGTTGCTTCAAATATAGGAGTTGTTAAAAGTAAAATAAGGGAAAAAGAACTTATTGTACGTGAAATACTTCAAGAAGTTATGTAAGGGCATCCTGTATTGCTGAATAAAGCACCCACTCTGTACAGATTAGGCATACAGGCATTCCAACCCATTTTAGTGGAAGGACATGCTATTTGTTTACATTCATTAGTTTGTAAGGGGTTCAATGCAAACTTTGATGGAGATCAAATGGTTGTTCATGTACCTTTATCTTTGGAGGCTCAAGCGGAGTCTCGTTTACTTATGTTTTCTCATATGAATCTCTTGTCTCCAGCTATTGGGGATCCCATTTCCATACCAACCCAAGATATGCTTATGGGACTCTATGTATTAACGATTGGAAATCGTCGAGGTATTT
>NC_039367.1:111513062-111543062 GCF_003573695.1 Papaver somniferum
GATCTTTTTCCAAAGATTCTTGGCGCATTGAATCATACCTCCACTTCTATTTGTTCATTCAATTACAAGATTCTAATTATATTAGGGTTCATAACTTGAATCCAAATTGTTATGCTATCTAGTTTTTATGTGTGATTAAACAAAAATGATGTTCTATAGAACGATGGATTGCCATTTAATTTGATTTAATTCAAGGATTGTCCAAAATTCGAATTAATTCCATGCAATTTCATCAACCAAATCCTGATATTGTATTGATATGTAATGATAATTATTTGGGCTAATGATAATGAACCAACCAACCCACCTATTTGGATTCATACGGTATAATGATAACTAAATGGAAAACAGGAAGTGACAAATTGGCATCATAAAAAATAGGTTGGGGGGTCGACTTAGGTATATGTAATGGCTATAAACCAATTGTTGTGTATGTTTTTCTAGAATCCGAATGCATATAAGATGAGAATGAAAAAGTTGGTTTACACTGTGGAAGAAACATATGTATATGTGATATTAGATATTGACTAGTTATATATGAACTATCCATAGATCTTATTTCCTTTACGATCCCACTATGAATTTAGATGACGATTCTAATAGAAGTCCTTTCATTTCGTCTGTGACGAATGAATAAACACATGAAACCAAGAGCATATAGAAGAGAAAAATCACGAAGAATTGAAAGAATGCTTTGGAACTAAAAAATGGAAGAACTTGGGCCTATGGATTGATAATTGATAAAGACTCGATGGATGGGAATGAAAAACGAGAAATCGAAGTAGTTCCGACGATTCAATAATATAATTACTTCAATTGGATATATCTTAGTAATGGAATCATAAGGCATTATTTATTGGTTTTGATTGTATCATTAACCATTTATTTATTTTGGTGCGAGGAGCTTACCATGAATCCACTGATTTCTGTCGCTTTCGTTATTGCTGCTGGATTGGCCGTAGGGCTTGCTTCTATTAGACCTGGAGTTGGTCAAGGTACTGCTGCGGGACAAGACGTAGAAGGTATTGCGAGACAACCAGAGGCAGAGGGTAAAATACGAGGTACTTTATTGTTGAGTCTGGCTTTTATGGAAGCTTTAACAATTTATGGGTTGGTTGTGGCAATAGCACTTTTATTTGCGAATCCTTTTGTTTAATCCTAAGAATAGAAAGTTTTTTTTCTAAATTTTATTGCCCTGGATTTCCCACCTGCTTTTTTGAATTCTATCAAGTTTTTACTCCTACAATCACTTTTTGATTGAGACAATATCCGTGGGAAGGACTGATTTGAGGATGAGGAATTAGCAGACCTACTCTCTTTCTTCCTTCCCGTTCTTAGTCCAATGAAACCCTTTTTTTAGAAAGCGCTGCAAAAGATGAGGTATTTCACGACTGACATGAGATCTGGACCTAATTCTAATAAGTGTGTTTCTGAGTGGGAACCTCAATTGAAATATCAAAAAAAATTCAAAATGGAATAATAAAATCTATGTAAAAAAAGGAAAAATAAAATAAATCATACAATAAAAAAAGGGACAAATTGATACAAACTCTGTTTGATTTTGTTAGTCCTATCTATAAGAGGAGATCATACGAAAAATGTAACCTATTCTTTCGTTTCTTTGGGTCACTGGCCATCCGCCGGGAGTTTCGGGTTTAATACCGATATTTTAACAACAAATACAATAAATCTAAGTGTAATACTTGGTGTGTTGATCTTTTTTGGAAAGGGAGTGTGTGCGGGTTGTTTATTTCAAGAATAGGCTGGATCTAACCAGCTGCACTTTCTTTTTTCTTTAGAACTAAACTAGGTAAATGAAGGGTGCACGATCTCGCGAATTACTTCTGAATAAGTGAAGAAATCATATGTAAGAACCATAGCATTTCGCGACTCATTGGTAAAGTAAATACACTTTGATTCTCTATCAACCAATAATGTGGAACTATTAACATGGCTAAAGCTAAACCGTTTGAAGTCTAGGCGCAACATGGTAATCTTTCTACCACTATGTTAGTATGGAAATGATTTCAAAAAAAAAAGTAGGCAATTTTTTCGATATAAAACACTCATATCGATAAAACGATTTGAACCTGTTACTGGAAAAAGGAAGGATCCCTTTTTTCAATGCCAAATCGACGACCTATGTATTAAAGTAAGATGCATTTTTTGGATTTAAAAAAAAAAACTTTACCGATAATTACAGATTTTTGTCTGGTCGGAAGAGTCCTCCAAATATTATGGTCGTGGATCAATGATCCGTTTTGATATTTTGGAATACGAACAGAGAAGAGAGGATAGGCTCATTGCATAAAAAAAAAATTTGAATCCCTTATAAGTAACTGAGAGTGAGAGCCAAATGAATCGAAAGATTCATGTTTGGTTCGAGAAGAGATCGTGGAAGTTTTGAAATGAATGGGAAGATAATCTACTTTCATTAAGTGATTTATTAGATAATCGAAAACAAAGGATCTTGAGTGCTATTCGAAATTCAGAAGAATTACGTGAAGGGGCCATTGAACAGCTGGAAAAAGCCAGGGCTCGCTTACGAAAACTGGAAATGGAAGCCGATCAATTTCGAGTGAATGGATATTCTGATAGAACGAGAAAAATCAAATTTGATTAATTCAACTTATAATAATTTGGTACAATTAGAAAATTACAAAAACGAAACCATTCAGTTTGAACAACAAAAAGCGATTAATCAAGTTCTACAACGAGTTTTCCAACAAGCCTGACAAGGAACTCTAGGAACTCTGAATAGTTGTTTGAACAACAAGTTACATTTACGCACCATCAATGCTAATATTGGCATGTTTGGGGCGATGAAAGAAATAACCGATTAGTCCTTTGTACTGCAGGCATTATTTTTTCCTTTGCTTCTAAAAAAGAATTAAGAAAGACTCATGGAAACTATTAGAGCCGACGAAATTAGTACTATTATCCGTGAACGTATTGAACAATATAATAGAGAAGTAAAGGTTGTGAATACCGGCACCGTACTTCAAGTAGGCGACGGTATAGCTCGTATTCATGGTCTTGATGAAGTAATGGCAGGAGAATTAGTAGAATTTGAAGAAGGTACAATAGGCATTGCTCTTAATTTGGAATCAAAAAATGTTGGTGTTGTATTAATGGGAGACAGTTTAATGATACAAGAGGGAAGTTCTGTAAAATCAACGAGACGAATTGCTCAGATCCCTGTGAGTGAAGCTTATTTGGGTCGTATTGTAAATGCTCTGGCTAAACCTATTGACGGTAGGGGTGAAATTTCATCTTCTGAATCCCGGTTAACTGAATCTCCCGCTCCAGGTATTATTTCAAGACGTTCTGTATATGAGCCTCTTCAAACGGAACTTATTGCTATTGATTTGATGATCCCTGTAGGGCGCGGCCAACGAGAATTAGTTATTGGGGACAGGCAGACCGGTAAAATAGCAGTAGCCACGGATATTGTTCTCAATCAAAAAGGGAAAAATTTAGTATGTGTTTATGTAGCTATTGGTCAAAAAACGTCTTCTGTAGCTCAGGTAGTGACTACTTTCCAGGAACGGGGAGCAATGGATTATACTATTGTGGTAGCCGAAATGGCAGACTCACCTGCTACATTACAATACCTCGCCCCTTATACAGGAGCGGCTCTGGCTGAATATTTTATGTACCGTGAACGACATACTTCAATCATTTATGATGATCCCTCCAAACAAGCACAAGCTTATCGTCAAATGTCTCTTCTATTACGGAGACCCCCAGGCCGCGAAGCTTATCCAGGAGATGTTTTTTATTTGCATTCGCTGCTAAATTAAGCTTATCCAATAGTAGAGACTCAATCTGGGGATGTTTTGGCTTATATCCCTACCAACGTAATTTCCATTACAGATGGAAAAATATTATTATCCTCCGATCTATTCAATGTCGGAATCCGACCTGCTATAAATATGGGGATTTCTGTTTCCAGAGTAGGATCTGCGGCGCAAATTAAAGCCATGAAACAAGTAGCTGGCAAATTAAAATTGGAGCTGGCTCAATTCGCAGAGTTAGAAGCCTTTGCACAATTTGCTTCTGATCTCGATAAAGAAACTCAGAATCAATTGGCAAGAGGTCAACGATTACGTGAATTTCTCAAACAAGCCCAATCGGCTCCTCTCACCGTGGAAGAACAGGTAATGACTATTTATACTGGAACGAATGGGTATCTTGATTCGTTAGAAATAGATCAGGTAAAGAAATTCCTCTTTTAATTACGTACTTACTTAAAAACTAATAAACCTCGATTGCAAGAAATCATATCTTCTACCAAGAAATTTCCGGAGGAAGCAGAAGTTCTTTTGAAGGAAGATATTAAGGAATAGATGTAACGGTTTCTACTTCAGGAACAAGCATAAAGAAGTTGATTACTCTTAGTAAATCGTCGATAAACATTTATTATTTGAATCATTCAAAATATCTGTCTTGACATAAAAAGATAAAAAAATAGATGGAAATAAATTGCGTCCAATAGGATTTGAACCTATACCAAAGGTTTAGAAGACCTCTGTCCTATCCATTAGACAATGGACGCCTTTTCATTCCGTATTTTATCTTTTTATTTTTCCTTTACTATCTTACTGTTTGTAAAAAAGGAACCAGATTCTTTTGTGAAATAATTTAGGAAAGAAATATGCGTATTTACATTATCAGAATTAAAGTGGAGCGGGTAGCGGGAATCGAACCCGCATCGTTAGCTTGGAAGGCTAGGGGTTATAGTCGACGTCGATTCAGCCTTTCTTTTTGACGTCTCTAATTCAAAACTGAACATGAAACTTTGGTTTCATTCGGCTCCTTTATGGAAATGGATAGATTCCCAAATCTAAGTTGTAAAAAAAATTTCGACCCATAACACCTATGTTAGCTTTTTTGTTTGAATACTTTCAAAACAACTCGCTTTATAGATGATCCCTCTAGAAGGGGGTAATTCTAACAAATACTTATAGTTATTTCATTCTCTATTTCTACTGTGCGAATCCTGAGGAAAAGAGTTGTGTTTCCACCGAGCTGAAACAATATGTTGATGGCCCTAGTAAAACAAAGTCATCATTTAATAGCTATTTCGCTTCAATTTCCCTTCTACAAAGAAAAAATGGAAGATCTAGTTACGATTGAAATACACTTTTTTCTTTATCCATGGACCCTTTATTCATACTCATTCAATTGGAAGTTTTGATCCAACTAAAAAAAATTATGCTTCGCAATTCCATAATCCAATTTTCAATTTTGAATTGACCCTTGGATACAAATCACGAGAATGTATATTCTTCCTCAAATCTTTCATTAAAGAGGTAAAGGATAAAATCCTTTTAAGAAAGAAAGTTTTTGATCGGAATACAAATTAACCGAAAGACCCCTTAACTATTTAAGGGATTAATAGAACGAATCACACTTTTACCACTAAACTATACCCGCTAAAATTGATTATTTTATATGAATGGAATCTTTGTCGAACAAGGGAATCCTACATAATAAAGATAGGATCAGAATATAATTATTAAATTAGAGCGTTGACGTTTTTTGTCGGTAGAACTTGATGAGGTAGGAAAAGAAGTTTTATAAAAAAAAAAGATTATATCTTTTTTTTTGCTGGGAGTTCTTTAAAGAGCCACTGAAGTCACAAAAAATTGTGTCAAAGTCCGTAGCTCCGTTTTTTCAACCCTCCAATACTTTACAAGAAAATACAAAATTTTATCAAAAAAGAGAGAAAGTTTGATTCTTTCATTTTTTTGCAGATACCCTTTCCCTATTTATTTTATTCATATTCCGCTAGTAAATTTTAGGAATTCGAGCCAACCAATTGGATCTAGTATAAAAACCCGGAGTCTTTTTTATGGACTCAACTCAAGTCTTCAAATAAAGACTTCCCTTGAAGAAATAACGAAATTATAGTTATAATATTAAGAAATAGGATAGGTCCCTCTTTTTCAAAATTGAGAAAAAATGCAAAGACACTTCTATCCTATACCATAAGATTGGAAATAGTCTTCTATGTTCCTGTCGTTGTTGTTTCAATAACAAGTCTTTTTGTTTTCAAATCAGAGAAATGAGTTGATCTATCATTAATTGCGTTGGAATAAAGTAAGAAATGGCCCGGCTAGGTACTGACCAGGCCGGGGAATAAAAGGAGCTTTCGGCTAAAAAGGGGGGAGATTCCGTTTTTCTTTCTATGGAAGATATACCCATTATTGAAATGAAATTCGAGTTGGATTTCTAATCCAATTTGTATCTATCTTATCTATCTATAGAATAGAGTGAAAGAAGAAATAAAGACTTTTTGGCTTCAAGCGTAACATAGTAATTTTTTCAATTTGGAGAGATGGCTGAGTGGACTAAAGCGGCGGATTGCAAATCCGTTGTACGATTTATTTGTACCGAGGGTTCGAATCCCTCTATTTTCCTTCGATGACTTGCTTTTTTTAGCCAAACCCCCTAAACAGTCTATTGTTCTTGAATTCAATCTTTTTATCTAAGGGATTGGGTGCTATCTCAGCCCTGAACCCTATACTACTACAGTACAAAAATTGTCGGTTGAATAGCACATCCTTATATATAAGGAACAAAAAAGGAAGAAAGAGTTTCTGTAACACTTCTTTTGGATACTGATTGAAATTGCGTTGCTGTGTCAGAAGAAGGGTAGCTATACTGATTCGGTATACTCTAAAGATGCCTTCAGTACACTATTGACAATCTAACAAAGATTAAAGATCTGTGGGTTTCCACTTACTGATCCCATCTTTCACAGAATCGATCCCCTTTTACTGTACAAGAATATGTGGAGCTCATCATGTCTGGAAGCAGGGGAGAACGCGCTTTTGGTGATATTATTACCAGTATTCGATACTGGGTCATTCATAACATTACTATACCTTCCCTATTCATTGCGGGTTGGTTATTCGTCAGCGCGGGTTTAGTTTACGATGTGTTTGGAAGCCCTCGTCCAAATGAGTATTTTACAGAGAATCGACAAGGAATTCCATTAATAACTGGCCGTTTTGATCCTTTGGCACAACTCGATGAATTTAGTAGATCCTTTTAGGAGGCCCCAATGACTATAGATCGAACCTATCCAATTTTTACAGTGCGATGGTTAGCTATTCACGGACTAGATGTACCTACCGTTTCTTTTTTGGGGTCAATATCAGCAAGGCAGTTCATCCAACGATAAACCTAACCCGAATTGAATTATAGAGCTATGACACAATCAAACCCGAACGAACAAAATGTTGAATTGAATCGTACCAGTTTTTACTGGGGGTTATTACTCATTTTTGTACTTGTTGTTTTATTTTCCAATTATTTCTTCAATTAAGAAAAAGAGAGAGAATAGTATGAATTCTCTATATCCCACTCGGAAGGATCTCATCTCAAAATTATCCATGGATGTTTATGTCTCTAGCATGACCACTTGATGAAATATGGAGGGAAGTGGGGTAAATGGCCAGTACTACAGGAAGGATTCCTCTTTCGCTGATAGGTACTGTAGCCGGTATTCCTGTGATCGGTTCAATAGGTGTTTTCTTTTACGGTTCATATTCCGGGTTGGGTTCATCCCTGTAGTATATAGTATGAACTGAGTTGTAGACAGGAAAAAGTAAGAGCTCAACGGGACCTTACCCCTTTTGTTTTAATTCGAGGGGTAAGGGCCCATTGAGATCTTGCTTTTCCAACGAGATTTTTATTTATTTCATAACAAAAAAGTTTACAGTTAATACAACAGATACTAATCTATTCGTATAAATGAAAAGAGGCCCTTATTGCTCTGATGTTTCAAATCGCTCTTTTTTTAAGATGATGCTGTTGGAGAATTAACTCTATTGATTGGATTCATAATACCTGTTCCTACATAGTATGTATTCGTCCGAAATAGGAAAAAAGAACGGGAATGAATCTATTTTCTCAATGACATACATAATATGGATTCCTATAGATGAGACATCATCCAAATAATTTCTATACTAATAGAAGCTTACTCCATTTATTTTATTATCTCATCAAAGTTTTTTTTTTTTTTAGAAGTTCATTGAAGAAGTTCGAGTTACTCAACGAGCTAGCTACTCCACACTCCACCCCCCCTTTTTCTTGTCCACTACTTTTTAGAAATCCGAAGCGGCGAGGTTCCGATAAACTCAGAAAAAAGGGAATAGTACTTTCTAGGCATAAGGGGATTAAGAATCATTTTTTCTTTCGACACAACAAATGAAATTTTCACCCTTTTCTTGTGTCGAAGATTAGAAAGATAAAGAATCCCTCCTATAATAAATAGGTTATTCCTTTCATTTATTCCTTGCTTTATATTCTCCTACCACTTATGTCGATTATCTACTCCTATTCGAATTTGATTCCCTTTTTCTGTATGGAATAGGAGGCTTTTAATTTCATTTATTTCGTGGCATTTCAAATTTGACAATACTGAGATAATAACGCAACTCTTATTTGGATTGAAAAAGGGAGCCGGATTCACGTCAAATAACGCGTTCTTCACAATATAATACTAGTCTATTACTAGCGTGAAAATTAAAAGATAAATACTTCCCAATATCTGGTATAAAAACAAACAGTAGCAGCAAAGCAAGTAAACTAAATACTATTTTTAACCATACATAATTACATCGATCAACAAGAATTTGGTTTTTATTAACTTTATGTTTGTGTTAATAAATACGTGGACCTAAAAATTCATTTCAGACAATTGAACCTTCTCGAATTGTTTCTTTTTCAAAACCAAAAATATTTGTGCCAGAATAACAGATGCCAAGAATAACAAAAGACCTTGGACACGTGATGGATCTTTAAGTACTATTTCTGCGTCTCCCTGACCAAATCCACCCACGTTGGGATTACTTGTTAGTGGATGATCAAGCTTGATAGATTCGCCTTCGGACACAAGAAGTTCCGGTCCTGGGGGTATAATATCGACCACTTGGTGACCGTCTGACGTATCTTCTATGCTTATTTCATATCCCCTTTTTATTTACGTACAATTTTACTTACTATACCTGCTGATGTAGCATTATAGACTGTATTGTTACTCTTACTCCCATCGGGATAAATCTGACCCCTACCTTTGTTCCCGCCTACATATATAGGATATTTTAAGAAGTGAACGTCTTTTTTAATAGCGGGGTCTGGGGAAAGAATAGGAAAAGTGATTTCACTATATTTCTGACCTGGAACAGGACCTATCACAAGAATTTTTTTTTATGGGACGATAACTCTGAAAAGAAAGATTGCCCATCTTTTCTTTCATTTCGGGAGAAATACGATCTGAGGGGGCTAATTCGAATCCCTCGGGAAAAATAAGAACATCCCATACATTCAAAGCCCCCTTTTTACCATTAACAAGAACCTGTTTCAGTTGCATATCATAAGGGATTCTTACAACTGCTTCAAATACAGTATCAGGAAGTATCGCTTGTGGAACCTCAATATCCACATGCTTATTAGCTAAATGACAATTGGCACAGACAATAAGCCCAGTCGCCTCTCGTGGATTTTCATAACCCTGTTGCGCAAAAATGGGATATGCATATGAAGTAGATGGCCAAGTTATTACATATAGCATGATCGATACAGAAATGGATCGAGCCATCTGCTCCTTTATCTGAGAAAAGATATTTCTTTTTTGCATGGTCCAATCATTGATCCCGAGAATTTCTACAATAAATTAGGTAGGTTACTAGTATAGTTCCCTATCCACGATTCTGCTATTGTAATGGAATAATTTTACTGGAATGGAATACAGGAAGAGTCCCTGGGATGGGTATAAATATAAAAGGTGAGTAAGATTTTGAATGCTTTGTTTGTGTATGTACAAACAAAGTAAAAAAATTATGATTTGATTAATATCGGTGAATCAGTCTTTAGTCATTCATTGAATGATAAATCACTACAAGTGACGGAGATACGCGATTTAAATAACAGAAAATCCAATATTTTAAAAGTGTATCTAGAATGATTGTGAAAGTGGAAACAAGACCAGATATAATTTGATAATTATGATAAAATCCAAAATCCTTGGAGATAGAGCCAATCATTAGTTCCCAACCATGAGGCGAATGGAATCCGATACATAAATCAGTTAATAAAAGAATAGAAAAAGCTTTTATTGTGTCACTTAAGTTATAGATGAATTCTTTCACCCAAGAATTAAGAACGAGAAGTTCTTCATTACCTAAAATATAATAACCACTTAGAATAACGAAACAGATTATATTTTCCGAGAAGTGCAAAATGCGATGAATATGACCTTCATTGTGTATCTTGACCAATTGTATCGTTTCTTTGTGGATTTCTATACGGAGCTTTTGTATATGTGTCTCCGGGTACTCCTTTATAATTTCGTCCCAAAAAAAAGTTCTTCTAATTCTATGAATTTTTCTAGAAGATTCTTTTCTTTAATATCATTTAAAAACATTTCGGGTTGCCTTCCACCAATTTGTAACCCAGGATTCCAGATTTTTATTAAATGAGAGAGAAACCCACCAGGGTAAAAATAAAATAGATGCAAGATATGTGAGGGTAGTGAATGTTTTCTTTTGTGGCATTTTTAATATGTAAATTACTAAGGAAACCACCTCTTTCGTCGACTCTATCCGATCGAAAATTTCTATGAAGCATGAGTTCTATAAAATGAAGATTCCTTAGTTCTGTTCCTTCCCCCTATGCTAACAAAACATTAAATCTTCGCATTTCATTTCAAAAAACTTCAATTGGTACACGCAAGATATAGGCCAATTCCGCCGCTTTTTGTTCAATTTCTCGTAGAGTCAGATTCTCATCAGTACGAGTCAAGGGAATGGCTCCCTGACCTCTGATTTCCATATAAAGGACACGACGAGGAAAAAGAACCTCTTTAATTTCGATTCTAATCGACTGGACATCTCTCATAAGGAATTGAAGGAAGATACGACGATTTATTCCAGGAAATCCCCAACGAAAAATGCACACTATTCCTTCTTTTCGATCAAATCGGTCATAACCACTTCCTACATTCCACGAAATTGTGCACCATAAATAGGAGCTAATGAACAGACCCGCGATCCCATAGAAAGACATAACGATGCCTTATGGAAAAAAGAGGATTTCCTGAGAAGGAAATAAGGATATCAGATTCCTACCAAGATAACTAGAAGTTCTAACCAATAAGAACCCTAGTGAACCTAAAAGAAGGATACAGGACCAGCAGAAATACTTGTTTTTCGAGACCCCGTTATAAGTTATATCCATATACGTTCTGAGCGCCAGTTCATACTAGATCCAGTTGCATTTTATTGGAATTGAGAGAATAACCCAAATGAATTTTACTTTACTTTTTTGTTCCCGAATTAACTCTCATCAACTAGCACTATTATGATGTGAACCATTAGAAATAATTCATCAAATTGGTTAAATATAAAAACGTCTGCTTCATAAGAATCTAGACAATCTTATTTTTTTGAACATGAAGAAATAAAGAAGCCATTGCAATTGCCGGGAAAACTAGGCCCACTAAAGGCACAAAAATAGAGGATAAATCAAAAGTTGTCATAGAATGGATACCTCGATTTGAAATTTGTACCTGTTATAAAGATATATTATGATAAGTATATCTATTTATTATATGTATAGAATAATAAGTGCAAGGAATGTAGAACTAAATATGAGTTCTCACGGGAAATATTGAAATATGCACGATTTCTATTCTATTATTTTATATATTTGAATTTTCTATATCTATAATACGTAAGAGGATAAGACGAAATTCTTTTTCTTCATAAAATTTTGCTAAAACAAAAGAAGAATGTATTCTTTTATCCTGTTGATCGAAACTTCATGATTACTAATCAGTAATATAGCACCAATTATAGGTATAAAATACATATCTGGAGGAAAAATAAAAAGTAAGTATCTGAAACTTCTGATTCTTTTTACAATATAAATAGATCTTATGCCCGTAATGAAAACGAACTCTTCTTTTTTTTCTTTACCAATAACCAAAAAACTTCTTTGCCGCAAATAAAATAACTGAATTGAATGCTCTACTTATTGAATTTTGATTTAAGGGAAAGAAACTGTGAAGCTGAAATAACTCACCCAGAACACTTTTTAAAGGATTACGTGGTATGATTGAGTCCAATAAGCCCTTTTGGAATAAATACTGAGCCGCCTGGGAACCATCAGGTACTGTCTTATTCAATGTTTGTTCAATTACTCTTTTACCCGCAAATAAAATGTAGGAATTAGGCTCGGCAATAATGATATCTCCCAACATACCAAAACTTGCAGTCACCCCACCGGTTGTAGGAGATGTAAGGATTGATACATAGAATAACTTTTTATTTGATTGATAATTATATGAAGCAGAAGATATTTTAGCCATTTGCATAAAGCTCAATCTTCCTTCTTGTATGCGCGCTCCTCCCGAAGAACAAACTATAATAAGAGGTAGAGCTTTACGAGTCGCATGCTCGATCAAACGGGTAATTTTCTCGCCTACTACGGATCCCATACTGCCCCCCATGAACTGAAAATCCATAACCCCAGTAGCTATGGGAATACCATTTAGTTGACCTATGCCTGTTTGAATAGCCTCGGTTTACCGTGTTTTTCTTTGATAAGAATCGATACGATCTTTATAAGGTTCCTCTTCTGAATGAAATTCAATGGGGTCCATAGAAACCATGTCTTCATTCATAGTATCCCAAGTTCCCGGATCAACCGAAATCTCGATTCTATCTGAACTGCTCATTTTCAATGATATCCGCATTGTTCACAAACATTGAGTTTTGACTTAAAACATTTCTTATTATTTAACCCATACCAACTCTAGCATTGAACCCACAAATTTCTGTATTTTTTATTTATATCGAGATCATTATATCTTCTTCTCATATTGAAATCACTTCTATTTGTGCTAATTCATATACTGGAACTCTTGTTGTCACTACTATTTACAATTTCGTTACAAATGTAACTATACATGTAACTGTCGCTGTAATTGTAACTATCGCCTGAAATGTAATTATCAATACTGATTTCAGAACGAAGATAACTATCAATGCAATTAAAAATGTGATTATTCCAACTATATTGAGTATCATACATATAACGATCGTAGTAGTGATTGTCGCTTTGAGAACTATTATTCAGATAACTATAAAAGGAACTTTCTAGTTCATTCATAAAAGAGCGATCGTTGTCAATCTCGAAAATAAAATTTTCAATATTAAAATATATCGAATAACTGTTACCATTACGATCCCTAACTAAAAAGATGTCATCAGAGATCAAACTCTGAATGTCCCTGACATCGAAAAAAATATCCATATTATTAGCACTGGAATTATCACTATCGTCCCCACTATCAATATTTTTATCCCTATCATATATAACGGGATCTTCACTTCCACTGGTATTTTCAATAGGATCAAGACTATCCATTGATTTACTTAGCCCAGACCTATGTTTTAATTCCTCGTTAAACAACATCGAATTGAACCACCTTTGTTCCATAGAGCTTGTCTGCCCCCTATTTGAATGTAAATACAATAGATGAATAGTCATTCGATGAATAATCATTTGAATATATCCTCTCGGAATAAGCATATATATCCAATAGAATAGTTAACTAATCACGGATGAGTCTTGAAAAAAAGGATTCTTTTTTTTGTGGGAATCTGGATATCACTTCACTATCAATCTATATGATGGAACCCTTTCTTCAATTAGAATAGAAAGCAAGGGTTATCCCGCGCCGTGTACAAATTCTAATCGAAAAGATTTGTTGTCTCCTAGGAAGAATTCTTTTTTTGGAGAATAATAAGTTTTTATTGCAATGCGGAAGGAAAAGGACAATATACGGGACGGGGATAAAGCGTTGTGACCATTGGCTCGATTCGACCATAGTCCGGATTAAGGGGTATAAAAAATATTCTACTAATCCCATTTCAAGGAATAGGATTAATTATGGATCCAACAACAGAAGGATTTGAATTGTTGAGTCTTAGATCTTGTATTTAAGATTTTGTATACCGAAATCCAGTATGTATATATGCCTGGAAAATGAAATAGGAACCTTATTCGTTATTCAGCTCAGTCCTTTTTTTAGTAAAAGATTGGGCCGAGTTTAATTTCAATTCAATTAAAGGAACGAATGGTAATTACTGGATTACAAAGTATCCATTGCTTCAAATTCGAATTTGATTTCCTTCCATACTTCACAAGAAGCTGCTAGCTCATGGCTCCATTTGCAAGCTTCACGGATAATGTCATTACCTTGACGAGCAAGATCACGTCCCTCATTACGCGCTTGTACACACGCTTCTAGGGCTACTCGATTTGCTACATCACCCGGTGCATTACCCCAAGGGTGTCCTAAAGTTCCTCCACCGAACTGTAGTACAGAGTCATCTCCAAAGATATCGATCAGAGCAGGCATATGCCAAACGTGAATACCACCTGAAGCCACAGGCAGAACACCCGGTAGAGATACCCAATCTTGGGTGAAATAAATACCACGACTTCGGTCTTTTTCAATATAATCATCACGTAGTAAATCAACAAATCCCAAGGTTATTTCCCTTTCCTTTTCCAGTTTACCTACTACGGTACCAGAGTGAATATGATATCCACCAGACATACGTAATGCTTTCGCTAGTACACAGAAGTGGATACCATGATTCTTATGTCTATCAATAACTACATGCATTGCGCGGTGGATGTGAAGAAGTAAGCCATTATCTCGGCAATAATGAGCCAAGCTAGTATTTGCAGTGAATTCACCCGTTAAGTAGTCATGCATTACAACAAGAACTCCCAATTCTCTGGCAAATACAACCCTTTTCATCATTTCTTCACATGTACCTGCAGTAGCATTCAAGTAATGTCCTTTGATTTCACTTGTTTCGGCCTGTGATTTATAAATTACTTCGGCACAAAATGAGAAATGGTCTCTCCAACGCGTAAAGGGTTGTGAGTTAACGTTTTCATCATCCTTGGTAAAATCAAGTCCACCACGTAGACATTCATAAAACGCCCTACCGTAGTTCTTAGCAGATAACCCCAATTTTGGTTTAATAGTACATCCCAATAGGGGACGACCATACTTATTCAATTTATCTCTTTCAACTTGGATACCGTGAGGTGGTCCTTGGAAAGTTTTAACATAAGCAACAGGAATTCGCAGATCCTCCAGACGTAGAGCGCGAAGCGCTTTGAACCCAAATACATTACCCACGATGAAAGTAAACATGTTAGTAACAGAACCTTCTTCAAAAAGGTATAAAGGATAAGCTACATAACAAGTATATTGATTTTATTCTCCAGCAACGGGCTCTATGTCGTAGCATCTTCCTTTGTAACGATCAAGGTTGGTAAGTCCATCGGTCCACACAGTTGTCCATGTACCAGTAGAAGATTCGGCAGCTACCGCGGCCCCTGCTTCCTCATGTGGAACTCCAGGTTGAGGAGTAACTCGGAATGCTGCCAAGATATCAGTATCCTTGGTTTCATAGTCAGGAGTATAATAAGTCAATTTGTATTCTTTAACACCAGCTTTGAATCCAACACCTGCTTTAGTCTCTGTTTGTGGTGACATAAGTCCCTCCCTACAACGCATGAATTAAGAATTCTCACAACGACAAGGTCTACTCGACATGAATTAGCCATTAATGAAACCTTTAACAGGAATCTTTCACAAAACTCGCAACAAATATTATCAACTAATCAGAATGGTTGGTTGTTAGACCACGGTATTTGATTCTCCAAATACATCAACATCATTATTGTATACTCTTTCATATGTATAGCGCAACCCAATCCCTGTTTTTCAAGTTTCGAATCCCGTACTTTTTTTAATCTAAATTTATCAAAAAAAGGAAATTCACTCTTGGCAGTGCTATATGTTGTATATGTAAATCCTAGATGTAAAACTATCCGGAATTCGTCCCTAAAAAGGTAGAGACGAGGCGGAAAAATATATGCTGAAATAAGAAATAATAGCCAATGTGAAAAAAAATGAATCATAAATAGAGTTCAGGTTCGAATTCCATAGAAAATATGGGTAGGATTGTCTATAATGCTAGAGAACTGAAACGCTCCCTCATGGTTTTTATCCATCTACCTCATTTGTTAGGTTGTGAAACTTGAAAATTCACTCATTGAACGAGTAAACAATCGAATTGGAGTCGCTTGAATGGTACCAACGAAATCAAGTACTAACTCCTATTTATTATTGTATTGAATTAACCGATCAACCTGCTTGTTGTCGGACATTTTTTCTTCAGTTTACAAAATGCAAAGAATTTCTACATGTTTCACTTTATCATTATTATGAAAACAAAGCCTACCCCTTCGGGTAAGATGCCTAATATTTACAACGCTTTGGTAGTTAAGGGCCGAAATACTGACGGCGAGCTAATTAATGTCACTTGTGAGGTACATCAATTATTAGGAAATAATCGAGTGAGAGTTGTAGCTATGAGTGCTACAGATAGTCTGAAGAGAGGAATGGAGGTTATTGACACGGGAGCTGCACTAAGTGTTCCGGTTGGTGGGGATACTCTCGGACGACTTTTCAACGTTTTTGGAGAGCCTATTGATAATTTAGGTCCCTGTAGATACTCGCACAACATCTCCTATTCATATATCTGCGCCTGCCTTTATACAATTAGATACAAAATTATCTATTTTTGAAACATGAATCAAAGTAGTTGATATTTTATCTCCTTATCGACGTGGGGGGAAATAGGACTATTCGGAGGAGCTGGAGTGGGTAAAACAGTCCACTCAGACAGCAGATTTAGATCATTTTTCTCAATAGCAAGGGACTATTTCGTATACAGCAGATTTATTTTTTACATTACCTTTTATTATATGTTTTCTAAGAAATAGGATAGGTCCCTCACGGACAAAGAAAGATTGCAGTCAGTTTGATAATGATTGAGTGACATTGCTTCTTCGGTCCGAACCAAGAAATCCCTTAGATATGATGCAAAATGGATCTTGCTCTTTTGTTGATCAGAGATTTCTATATGAAAAAAACGAGTCGAAGTTTGAAGAAGGAGCCCTCGACCCGCAACAGATAGAGGAGGATTTATTCAATCACATAGTTTGGGCTCCTAGAATATGGCGCCCTTGTGGCAATCTATTTGATTGTATCGAAAGGTCCAATGAATTGGGATTTCCCTATTGGGCTAGGTTATTTCGGGGCAAGCGTATCATTTATCATAAAGAGGATGAGCTTCAAGAGAATGATTCAGAGTTCTTGCAGAGTGGAACCATGCAGTACCAGACACAAGATAGATCCTCCAAAGAACAAGGTTTTTTTCGAATAAGCCAATACATTTGGGACCCTGCAGATCCATTCTTTTTCCTATTCAAAGATCAGTCCTTTGTCTCTGTGTTTTCACGTCGAGAATTCTTTGCAGATCAAGAGATGTCAAAGGGGCTTCTTACTTCCCAAACAAAGCCTCCTACTTCTATATATAAACGCTGGTTCATCAAGAATACGCAAGAAAAGCACTTCAAATTATTGATCCATCGCCAGAGATGGCTTAGAACCAATAGTTTATTCTCTAATGGATCTTTACGTTCTAATACTCCATCCGAGAGTTATCAGTATTTATCAAATCTGTTCCTATCTAATGGAACGTTATTGGATCAAATGACAAAGATTGAGAAAGAAGTGGATTTTTCCGAATGAAATGAAACATTTGATTCATGTAAGAGGAGAAAGATTTCCCATTCCTTAGCCGGAAAGATATGTGGCCATGAAAGAGGGATTAAGTGGAACAGAATTGACCGGGTGGTAGAGTCGTGGAAAGACTTGTTTCTTCCATATTTTTGACCTTAGCTACATGGAACAATATGCTACTGCTGAAAGATAGAAGAATTGAAATCTTAGATCAAAACACTATGTATGAATGGTATGAACTGCCTAAACAAGAATTGTTGAACGGCGAACAACCAGAGCCTATTACTCACTACATCAAAAAATTTCCATTAATTAAACATGTAAATCCATTGGAAAATAAAAAATACGCATGTCCGACGAAATGGTTCTTGCTATCTGCTCCAATAATGAATCATTTCATTGGTTTAACTGAATAACTAACTAAAATAGATAGACCTTTCTCTTCATCTCAAGTAGATGGATCTTCTCAATTGAAAGATCTTTTATATGGCTAATACACATTCCAGTTGACCGAGCCTAATTCTAATTGTTTTGTTCCGAAGCAAAGATATCCACGGGGCCGGTTCGTCCTATTTAGATATTCACACGACCAAGAGGTACTGGATTTTCTTGCCCTGAAAGGGGAAGGAAGGCTGTAATGCCAACAGACGTTTATTATCGAATTCACCCGACCTGATAGTACCCATTTTGGGAACGTCCAGTGCCAAAATAACTGAATGGGTAAGTCGCCAATCCCTAAAACGGACTATGTAATGTACTTTATCTGCTGGGTTACGGGCGGGCGTTTTCTCAGAGGTTTCTATTGTATCAATTTACCCATGTTTGATTCCTGTTGAAGCATATACTCGGGGGGTGGTGCAGGGCGGACGATTTCAAAGTGGACTCCCCATTCATTAGATAGAGAAGATCTCCAAAATTTAGTGATCCACTGCCGAACTTATTCCAATTCCAACAGCTCGGACTCGGATCGTAGGGATCTCCGGACTACTTCGTATCAACAGATACTCGGTCTATCAATATCGATTCGATCCGAGATCTCTTATTGAATTGCTCATTGAATGAGCATTCTCAATATTATGCCTTGAAGAGGATTCGAACCTCCACGCTCTTCAGCACGAGATTTTGAGTCTCGCGTGTCTACCATTTCACCATCAAGGCATCTTGAAAGTGAACCGTATTCCATGAATATGATATCTATCTAGTGTGATGTATGGGAATATATGACAAGGGTGGAGTGTTGGAGTATTTCTATCGATCGGTCATGTCATATAGGCCCGATTTGGACATCCAATTGCTTCGATTTGAATTATCCGGAGGATACCTTAGATATATCAAAAAGATGTACAATCAAACCTACTTCTCGATTCAATATAAGCCCAAAGAAGTCCATATGGTACCCAAATAACGAGAAATATGTAAAAAGCAGGTCCGATTACGCCTAATCCTAATCCTAAATGGAATGTAACGACACAGGGATCCATATGTAAACATAGTATCTATTTACATACGCTCGAATTCCCCCTTCTCATAATGAGAATGTACATGACCCTATTCCGGTCTGGTCCCATACGGAATGAACTTATAATCATGGAATCAACTCCATCATCAGATTATAAGTTCATAACCCCAGCCCATTCCCATTTTGGGAGGAAGAGGTCTATTAATTCTTTGATTCCAGTTAGTAATAGGGATCTTGACTAAGAAATAGACCATAGAATCTAAAAAAGGGTATCCTGAGCAATTGCAAAAATTGGGTTCATTGATATTCCTGGTATAGTAGATGCTATCACACATACAATCATACTCAATTCGATGGAATTGTTTGATCTTAAAGGAGATCTTCTATAATTTCGCATGCGAGGGGTTATTTATTGGAAACAACATAAAATAATAGTTTAGCAGAAATTTTTCCAATGGCTAAATCAAATATCCATTTACCCAAACTTTTCTGGTTCACCCCAACATTACCCACTTGCCCGACTGTTGCTGAGCAGTTTTTGGATACCAAACGGACCTCCCCAGACGATAATTTTAATGTGGCCGATTTACCCTCTTTTGCAATCAGTTTCTCTACAGCACCTGCTGCTCTAGCTAATTGTCCACCCTTTCCAAGTGTGATTTCTATGTTATGTATGGCCGTGCCTAAGGGCATATCGGTTGATGTAGATTCTTCTTTTTGATCAATCAAAACCCCTTCCCAAACTGTACAAGCTTCTTCCAAAGCATACGGCTTTCTGGATGTATATAATGATATGTAGACAGATGGGTCTTATATGAATCGTATGATGAAGTACTACATGAGTGGATATATAGGAATCCAAATCTGCCGAATCACTCATGTTATGATCTTCTACATCCTAGGTCTCCCCGTTCCATCATCTGGATTATGTTCTTCATGTAGCATCAGACCGAATGACTCTATGAAATTACGTCGACACTTCCACATATTACGGGTAACGTAGGAGACATCTCTATTTTCCCCGGGGGTAGAACTACCACTGCTTAGCTTTCAATTCGCCTCTGACCATCAAATGAAATGTGAATAACCCGTCCTCCTCTCTTTGAAACAAGGGGCGCTTCCGGTTCTGTCGGTGCTTCAAACAATCCTGTCTTCTCCATATTACCATATCTCTAGAGTCAATAATTTTATATGAGGAACTACTTAACTCAATCACTTGCTGCCGTTACTCTTCAATTTTATGTTGAGTTCTATCCCGTAGAGGTACTCAAATTGGATCAGTGATTGATTTCTAGGTTTCGTCGTAAACCTAATTGGTTACTTCCAATTACGTAAATCAATGGTTCAAACCGCACTCAAAGGTAGGGCATTTCCATTGAGATAGGAACTTCTGTACCAGAAACAATGGTATCTCCAATTATAGCCCCTCTGGGATGTAAAATATATCTCTTCTTACCATCCCCATAGTGTATGAGACAAATGTATGAATTTCGGTTGGGGTCGTATTCTATGGTTACGATTCTACCAGATATGTCTTTTTTAATTTCGTTGAAAATCTATTTTACGGTATAGACGCTTATGACCTCCCCCTCTATGCCTTGCGGTAATGATGCCTCTAGCATTACGACCTTTACCACAATGACGCTGTTATCCAGAGATCAAATTATTTCGTGAATTGGATTTCACTTGACTGTCTACGGCCCCATTGCGTGTGCTCGGAGTAGAAGTTTTGTATAAATGTATCGCCGTGTTATTAAGTATCTTTTTTTAAGTTCTTTTCTTTCTAAGAGGTGGAATAGAATAACCCGGTTGAAGCGTAATGATCATACGTTTGTAATGCATTGTATGTCCCATAGGTCCCGTTCTTCTACCCTTTCCCGGGAGTCGATGACTATTCATAGCTATTACCTTGACACCAAAGAAGAGTTCGACCCAATGCTTTATTTTTGTCCTAGTTGATCCTGATTCGACATTAGAAGTATATTGATTGTTCCCCAATAACCGAATACTTTTGTCTGTAAATACTGCATATTTGATTCCATCCATAAATCCATTTTCTTCCCTATGAGTTCCAGTATTGATAAGAATTCTAGTTATTACTGTTCATATGTTATGGTATGAATATACCGTACCAATTCGTTATGTATGGATGATGAGATTCCATTGATACAGAGTCAATTCCAATAGACTTATTGAACGTTCCCATTGGCGTGCATCCAGCAGGAATTGAACCTACGAATTTGCCAATTATGAGTTGGGCGCTTTAACCATTCAGCCATGGATGCTTAACAGGGATCATCGTACATCGTGAATAACCAAATTCCAATTGAAATGAAATCTTTAGGAGGAATCAATGAACCAGGAATCAATGAAACGACATCAATTCAAATCCTGGATCTTCGAATTGAGAGAGATATTGAGAGAGATCAAGAATTCTCACTATTTCTTAGATTCATGGACCAAATTCGATTCAGTGGGATCTTTCACTCACATTTTTTTCCACCAAGAACGTTTTATGAAACTCTCTGGCCCCCGAATTTGGAGTATCCTCCTTTCACGCGATTTACAGGGTTCAACAAGCAATCGATATTTCACGATCAAAGGTGTAGTACTGCTTGTAGTAGCGGTCCTTATATATCGTATTAACAATCGAAATATGGTCGAAAGAAAAAATCTCTATTTGATGGGGCTTCTTCCTATACCTATGAATTCCATTGGACCCAGAAATGATACATCGGAAGAATCTTTTTGGTCTTCCAATATTAATAGGTTGATTGTTTCGCTCCTCTATCTTCCAAAAGGGAAAAAGATCTTTGAGAGTTGTTTCATGGATCCGAAAGAGAGTACTTGGGTTCTCCCAATAACGAAAAAGTGTATAATGCCTGACTCTAACTGGGGTTCGCGGTGGTGGAGGAACCGGATCGGAAAAAGGTGGAATTCTAGTTGTAAGATATTTAAGGAAACCGTAGCTTGAATTGAGATCTCATTTAAAGAGAAATATATCAAATATCTGGAGTTTCTTTTTGTATCCTATACGGATTATTCGATCCGCAAGGACCATGATTGGGAATTGTTTCATCGTCTTTCTCTGAGAAAGAAGCGAAACATAATCAACTTGAATTCGGGACAGCTATTCGAAATCTTAGTGAAACATTAGATTTGTTATCTCATGTCTGCTTTTCGTGAAAAAAGACCAATTGAAGTGGATGGTTTCTTCAAACAACAAGGAGCTGAGTCAACTATTCAATCAAATGAGATTGAACATGTTTCCTATCTCTTCCCGAGAAACAAGTGGGGTATTTCTTTGCAAAATTGTGCTCAATTTCATATGTGGCAATGTGTGGTTGGTAAGCAAGGATCGGTTTTTTAGCAAGGTACGGAATGTATCGTCAAATATTCAATATGATTCCACAAGATCTATTTTCGTTCAAGTAATGAATTCTAGCCAATTGAAAGGATCTTCTGATCAATCCAGAGATCCTTTCGATTCGATTAGTAATGAGGATTCGAAATATCACACATTGATCAATCAAAGAGAGATTCAACAACAAAAAGAAAGATCGATTCTTTGGGATCCTTCCTTTCTTCAAACGGAACGAACAGAGAGAAAATCAGATTGATTCCAGAAATGCCTTTCTGGATATTCCTCAATGTCCCGGCTATTCACGGAGCGTGAGAAGCAGATGAATAATTATCTGCTTCCGGAAGAAATCGAAGCAATTCTTGGGAATTCTACAAAATCAATTCATTCCTTTTTCTCTGACAGATGGTCAGAACTTCATCTGGGTTCGAATCCTACTGAGAGGTCCACTAGAGATTATAAACTGTTGAAGAAAGAACAAGATGTTTCTTTTGTCCCTTCCAGACAATCGGAAAATAAAGAAATGGTTGATATATTCAAGATAATTATGTATTTACAAAATACCGTCTCAATTCATCCTATTTCATCAGATCCGGGATGTGATATGGTTCCGAAGGATGAACCGGATACGGAAAGTTCCAATAAAATTTCATTCTTGAACCAAAATCCATTTTTTTATTTATTTCATCTATTCCATGACCGAAACAGGGGGGGTACACGTTACACCGCGATTTTGAATCAGAAGAGAGATTTCAAGAAATGGCAGATCTATTCACTCTATCAATAACCGAGCCAGATCTAGTGTATCATAAGGGATTTTCCTTTTCTATTGATTCCTATGGGTTGGATAAAAAAAATTATTGAATAAGGTATTCAACTCAAGGGATGAATCGACAAAGAAATCTTTCTTGGTTCTACCTCCTATTTTTGATGAAGAGAATGAATCTTTTTATCGAAGGATCAGAAAAAAATCGGTCTGGATCTCCTGCGAGAATGACTTGGAAGATCCAAAACCAAAAAGAGTGGTATTTGCTAGCAACAACATAATGGAGGCAGTCAATCAATATAGATTGATCCGAAATCTGATTAAAATCCAATATATCACCTATGGGTACATAAGAAATATATCGAATCGATTCTTTTATGGAATTCAAAGGGATCAAATAGGAAATGATACGCTGAATCATAGAACTATAATGAAATATACGATCAACCAACATTTATCGAATTTGAAAAAGAGTCAGAAGAAATGGTTCAATCCTCTTATTTCTCGAACCGAGAGATCCATGAATCGGGATCCTAATGCATATAGATACAAATGGCCCAACGGGAGCAAGAATTTCCAGGAACATTTGGAACATTTCGTTTCTGAGCAGAGGAGCCATTTTCAAGTAGTGTTCGGTCGATTACGTATTAATCAATATTCAATTGATTGGTCCGAGGTTATCGAAAAACAAGATTTGTCCAAGTCACTTCTCTTTTTGTCCAAGTCACTTCTCTTTTTGTCTAAGTCACTTCCTTTTCTCTTTGTGACTATCGGGAATATCCCCATTCATAGGTCCGAGATCCACATCTATGAATTGAAAGGGACGAATGATCAACTCTGCAATCAGTTTTTAGAATCAATAGGTGTTCAAATCGTTCATTTGAATAAATTGAAACCCTTCTTATTGGAAAATCGTGATACTTCTCGAAAATCGAAATTCTTGATCAATGGAGGAACAATATCACCGTTTTTATTCAATAAGATACCAAAATGGATGATTGACTCATTTCATACTAGAAATAATTGCAGGAAAGACTTTGATAACACCGATTCCTATTTCTCAATGATATCTCACGATCAAGACAATTGGCTGAATCCCGTGAAACCATTTCATAAGTTCATTGATCTCTTCTTTTTATAAAGCAAATCGACTTCGATTCTTGAATAATCCACATCACTTCTGGTTCGATTGCAACAAAATATTCCCTTTTTATGTGGAAAAGGCCCGTATCAATAATTATGATCTTACGTATGGACAATTCCTCAATATCTTGTTCATTCGCAACAACATTTTTTCTTTGTGCGTCGGTCCAAAAAAACATGTTTTTTTGGAGAGAGATACTATTTCATCAATCGAGTCACAGGTGTCTAACATACTCATACCTAACGATTTTCCACAAAGTGGTGATGAAACGTATAACTTGTACAAATCTTTCCATTTCCAATTCGATTCGATCCATTCGTTCGTAGAGCTATTTACTCGATCCCAGACATTTCTGGAACACCTCTAACAGAGGGAAAAATAGTCAATTTTGAAAGAACTTATTGTCAACCTCTTTCAGATATGAATCTTTCTGATTCAGAAGGGAATAACTTGCATCAGTATCTCAATTTCAATTCAAACATGAGTTTGATTCAGACTCCATGTTCTGATAAATATTTACCATCCGAAAAGAGGAAAAAACGGAGTCTTTGTCTAAAGAAATGTGTTGAGAAACGGCAGACGTATAGAACCCTTCAACGAGATAGTGCTTTTTCAAATCTATCTAAATGGAATCTGTTACAAACATATATGCCATGGTTCCTTACTTCGGCAGGGTGCAAATATCTAAATTTCACCCTTTTAGATACTTTTTCAGACCTATTGCCGGTACTAAGTAGCAGTCAAAAATTTGTATCCGTTTTTCATGATATGCATGGATCAGATATATCAAGGCCAACCAATTCCTCAGAAAAATTGTGGGCGATTCTTCCACATTGGAATCCGATAGGTGAGATTTCGAGTAAGTGTTTACATAATCTTCTTCTGTCTGAAGAAATGATTCATCGAAATAATGAGTCACCCGTTCCATTGGTCTGGATACATCTGAGATCACCAAATGCTCGGGAGTTCCTATATTCAATCCTTTTGCTTCTTCTTGTTGCTGGATATCTCGTTCGTACATATCTTCTCTTTGTTTTCCGGGCCTCTAGTGAGTTACAGACAGAGTTCGAAAAGATCAAATCTTTGATGATTCCATCATACATGATTGAGTTGCGAAAACTTCTGGATAGGTATCCTACATCTGAACTGAACTCTTTCTGGTTAAAGAATCTCTTTCTAGTTGCTCTGGAACAATTAGGAGATTTTCTAGAAGAAATACGGGGTTCTGCTTCTGGTGGCAACATGCTATTGGGTGGTGGTCCCACTTATGGGGTCAAATCAATACGTTCTAAGAAGAAATATTTGAATATCAAACTCATCGATATCATAAGTATCATACCAAATCCCATCAATCGAATCACTTTCTTGAGAAATACGAGATATCTAAGTCGTACAAGTAAAGAGATCTATTCATTGATAAGAAAAAGAAAAACGTGAACGTTGATTGGATTGATGATAAAATAGAATCCTGGGTCGCGAACAGTGATTCGATTGATGATGAAGAAATAGAATTCTTGGTTCAGTTCTCCACCTTAACGACAAAAAAAAGGATTGATCAAATTCTATTGAGTCTGACTCATAGTGATCATTTATCAAAGAATGACTCTGGTTATCAAATGGTTGAACAACAGGGATCAATTTACTTACGATACTTAGTTAACATTCATAAAAAAAATCTAATGAATTATGAGTTCAATAGATCCTGTTTAGCAGAAAGACGGATATTCCTTGCTCATTATCAGACAATCACTTATTCACAAACCTCGTGTCGGGCTAATAGTTTTCATTTCCCATCTCACGGAAAACCCTTTTCTCTCCGCTTAGACCTATCCCCTTCTAGGGGTATTTTAGTGATAGGTTCTATAGGAACTGGACGATCCTATTTGGTCAAATACCTAGCGACAAACTCTTATGTTCCTTTCATTACGGTATTTCTGAACAAGTTCCTGGATGACAAGCCTAAATATTATTATTGATGATATTGACGGTAGTGACAATATCGAGATTGTTGCTAGTGACGATATCGATGATGACCTTGATACACAGCTGCTAACTATGACGAATGCGCTAACTATGTATATGATGTCGAAAAAAGACCGATTTGATATCACCCTTCAATTCGAATTAGCAAAACAATGTCTCCTTGCATAACCAAACATTCATGATCTGTATGTGAATGAGTCGAATTACTTATCCCTCGGTCTATTAGTGAATATCTCTCCAGGGATTGTGAAACATGCTCCACTAGAAATATCCTTGTTATTGCTTCGACTCATATTCCCCAAAAAGTGGATCCCGCTCTAATAGCTACGAATAAATTAAATACATGCATTAAGATACGGACACTTCTTATTCCACAACAACGAAAGCACTTTTTCACTCTTTCATATACTAGGAGATTTCACTTGGAAAATAAAATGTTCGATACTAATGGATTCTGGGCCATAACCATGGGCTCCAATGCACGAGATCTTGTAGCACTTACCAATGAGGCCCTATTCATTAGTATTACACAGAAGAAATCCATTCTAGACACTAATACAATTAGGTACGCTCTTCCTAGACAAACTTGGGATTTGTGATCCCAGGTAAGATCGGTTCAGGATCATGGGATCCTTTTCTATCAGATAGGAAGGGATGTGGCACAAAATATATTTCTAAGTAATTGCCCCATAGATCCTATATCTATCTATATGAAGAAGAAATCATGTAAGGAAGGGGATTCTTTTTTGTACAAATGGTACTTCGAGCTTGGAACGAGCATGAAGAAATTAACGATACTTCTTTATCTTTTGAGTTGTTCTGCCGGATCGGTCGCTCAAGATCTTTGGTCTCTACCCGGACCCGATGAAAAAAATTGGATCACTTCTTATGGATTCGTTGAGAATGATTCTGATCTAGTTCATGGCCTATTAGAAGTAGAAGGCACTCTGGTGGGATCCTCACGGACAGAAAAAGATTGCAGTCAATTTGATAATGATCGAGTGACATTGCTTCTTCGGTCCGAATCAAGAAATCCCTTAGATATGATGCAAAATGGATCTTGTTCTTTTGTTGATCAGAGATTTCTATACGAAAAAAAAGAGTCGGAGTTTGAAGAAGGAGCCCTCGACCCGAAACAGATAGAGGAGGATTTATTCAATCACATAGTTTGGGCTCCTAGAATATGGCGCCTTGTGGCAATCTATTTGATTGTATCGAAAGGTCCAATGAATTGGGATTTCCCTATTGGGCCAGGTCATTTCCGGTTTTCCAAATTAATCCCGCAGGTACATATAATTCAAAAAAATATGTCAGTGATTCATACACAACATCTCTTTCTTTTATCAAGGGTTCTACCAATTGATACGTTTCCACAAATAATTGAAATTCAATTTCTTGATCTATATCTTCTATTTTTGGAAATTTATAAAGTTCTTCCATCAATCCCTGATCAATGAACCTACAAAACCCCTCAAATTGTATCTGACTAAACCCAGGTATTGTAGACATTCCCTCATTTCCATCCCGGAGCATCTTAAGCTTCCCATTTATAGCAAAATCCCATTATTGGCTCATTCTTCATCGAAACGTATGGATCGATCTAGCAATGATGGAATGTATATTCTGTTTACTGAATCACATGAAGTTTTACCCAACTTCATACCATTGAGCAGAGCAATAAGGATAATTTTCTATTCAAAATCGAATGTACAACAGGATAAAACATTCCTGGAATCATAATTATGCCGATTATACTTTTTTAGAGTCTTGTATAAAATATCAAAAGTAATCCAATTTCTACCTATTATTATGATATTACAATCCGGTTGGGTACCCAAAAAAGAAATGATTCAAGGTTTGATCCGTTCTTTATGAATGAGATAAAAACAGAAAAATCAGGAATAGTATAGAGTTTCTTCTTTTTTTTCCGAGGCACTTTTACCTATAATTATAGCAGCCTATCCATCCGGATATTTCCTATACCAGCTATACTTGGGGCAACACAGGAAGTGCTATATCATAATTTCTATTTTAGATTCAAAAATATGGAAGCATGATAATTCCCTGTAGACATATATGGCTAAGATACCTAATTAGGATATCTTTGTAACAATCTTTGTTCCGGGGTTTACATATATATATATAATTGTTGTTATAATGTAAATTTAATTGAAAAAGATTGATTATTGAAAAGAATTGATACTGATAAGTATAAGTTGTGTATCAACTTTATTTTGCTGCCGTTGTTAAGGAAACGAAATTTGAGGTCCAAGAACTCTTCATGGATTCAAGTCAATAGTTAATGGTTCCAATTTTCCCTGCATTTTTCATTCTGTAACTGAAAATGCACATTTACATTTGCTTTTGAAAGATAAAAAAGGGGGAAGTTTTTAGGTGTTGTTTATTTTGAGAGCTGAGATACCATACAATCCATCAAAGGGAATAAACTAGGTTAAAAAAAAAAGGTTTTGGGGGGTTTAGGAAAGGGAGAAAGACAATGAGATTCAAGAAATAATAAAGAAGAGAGTGTTCCCTCTATTTTATATCCGTTTGTTTGGCGGCATGGCCGAGTGGTCAGGCGGGGGACTGCAAATCCTTTTACCCCAGTTCAAATCCCGGTGCCGCCTCATCTACAAAAAATGGGAAAGATTTTCTTTTTTGGCTCAGCAGAAGCAATAGATTCTAGAGGAAACCAAAAGTAAAAACCATATTTTGGAGAGATATGGGGTAGGTAGTGCTGGATTGTATATTTTATGATTTTTGCTTATGAAGGGCAACAAAAGAAACTAAACAATAGTCCTTACAATTCCTACATCTTCCATTAAAAAATATTTACTTGATAATACAAAGAAAATCCCTGTGTTGTGTATCTTGCTTGTGGTTAATCCTTCCCTATTCTACCAGAAATCATATAGGAACTTGTTGTGGGTGGATTTTTTGGATAGTTTGATCAATAGCGTTTGGTCATAATCCGTTTTTGACTCTGCACCATAGATTCCACTATTATTAGTGATCAATAATGGACGAATTCCTTCATATTCATAGAGATAGGGGACATAATTCACATGGATATAGTAAGTCTTGCTTGGGACGCTTTAATGGTAGTCTTTACATTTTCCCTTTCACTTGTAGTATGGGGAAGAAGTAGACTCTAAAAGCACTACTAATTGAGTTGAGTAATCAAACTGTAGCCATTTTTTCATATATCGTTCTGCAAAGGGATTTTAAATATTAAATATCCATTTCAAAATTGTATTGGATTATAGTAATGGACTATATTAAAAAGAATCTTTCAATCAAACAAAGAAAATAGATACAAGGAAGAACTAGAATTGGGGTGTTAGTTACATGATGTACATCACATATATTAAATTTATAGATATGTACATATATGAAGATACAAGATACATCTTGTAGATTAATCTAGATGAAGCCTATACCTCTTTATACAGTACCAGTACAATTTTAGACAATACAAAAATAGAAAGTATGGTAGAAAGATATCAATTTCTTTCTACCATACTACCGGATCTCATATACTGCTGATTCTAGTCCGCTCATTTCATTTAAGACGTGGAATGAAAATCCC
>NC_039367.1:111557155-111559655 GCF_003573695.1 Papaver somniferum
GATACAATAGAAACCTCTGAGAAAATGCCCGCCCGTAACCCAGCAGATAAAGTACATTACATAGTCCGTTTTAGGGATTGGCGACTTACCCATTCAGTTATTTTGGCACTGGACGTTCCCAAAATGGGTACTATCAGGTCGGGTGAATTCGATAATAAACGTTTGTTGGCATTCCAGCCTTCCTTCTCCTTTCAGGGCAAGAAAATACAGTACCTCTTGGTCGTGTGAATATCTGAATAGGACGAACCGGCCCCGTGGATATCTTTGCTTTGGAACAAAACAATTAGAATTAGTATTGGTCAACTGGAATGTGTATTAGCCATATAAAAGATCTTTCAATTGAGAAGATTCATTGACTTGAGACGAAGAGAAAGGTCTATCTATTTTAGTTAGTTATTCAGTTAAACCAATAAAATGATTCATTATTGGAGCAGATAGCAAGAACCATTTCATCGTACATGCGTATTTTTTATTTTCCAATGGATTTACATGTTTAATTAATGGAAATTTTTTGATGTAGTGAGTAATAGACTCTGGTTGTTCGCCGTTCAATAATTTTTGTTTAGGCAGTTCATACCATTCATACATAGTGTTTTGATCTAAGATTTCAATTCTTCTATCTTTCAGCAGTAGCATATTGTTCCATGTATCTAAGGTCAAAAATATGGAAGAAACAAGTCTTTCCACGACTCTACCACCCGGTCAATTCTGTTCCACTTAATCGCTCTTTCATGTCCACATATCTTTCCGGCTAAGGAATGGGAAATCTTTCTCCTCTTACATGAATCAAATGTTTCATTTCATCCGGGAAAAGCCACCTCTTTCTCAACAATTTCTTTGTCATTTTATCCAATAGCGTTCCATTAGATAGGAACAGATTTGATAAATACTTATAACTCTCGGAGGGAGTATTAGAACGGAAAGATCCATTAGAGAATAAACTATTGGTTCTAAGCCATCTCTGGCGATGAATCAACAATTCGAAGTGCTTTTCTTGCGTATTCTTGATGAACCAGCATTTATATATAGCAGTAGGAGGCTTTGTTTGGGAAGTAAGAAGCCCCTTTGACATCTCTTGATCTGCAAAGAATTCTCGACGTGAAAACACAGAGACAAAGGGATGATCTTTGAATAGGAAAAAGAATGGATCTGCAGGGTCCCAAATGTATTGGCTTATTCGAAAAAAAACCTTGTTATTTGGAGAATCTATCTCGTGTCTGGTACTGCATGGTTCCACTCTGCAAGAACTCTGAATCATTTTCTTGAAGCTCATCCTCTTTATGATAAATGATACGCTTGCCCCTAAATGACCTGGCTCAATAGGTAAATCCCAAATCATTGGACCTTTTGATACAATAAAATATATTGTCACAAGGGCGCCATATTCTAGGAGCCCAAACTATGTGATTGAATAAATCCTCCTCTATCTGTTGCGGGTCGAGGGCTCCTTCTTCAAACTCCGACTCGTTTTTTTCATATAGAAATCTCTGATCAACAAAAGAACAAAGTCCATTTTGCTTCATATCTAAGGGATTGCTTGGTTCGGGCCGAAGAAGCAATGTCACTCGATCATTATCAAACTGACTGCAATCTTTTTCTGTTCGTGAGGATCCTACCGGAGCGCCTTCTACTTCTAATAGGCCATGAACTAGATCAGAATCATTCTCAACGAATCCATAAGAAGTGATCCAATTTTTTTCATCGGGTCCGGGTAGAGATCAAAGATCTTGAGCGACCGATCCGGCAGAACAACTCAAAAGATAAAGAAGTATCGTTAATTTCTTCATGCTCGTTCCAAGCTCGAAGTACCATTTGTACAAAAAAGAATCCCCTTACTTACGTGATTTCTTCTTCATATAGATAGATATAGGATCTATGGGGCAATTACTTAGAAGTATATTTTGTGCCACAACCCTTCTTATCTTATAGAAAAGGATCCCATGATCCTTAACCGATCTTACCTGGGATCGCAAATCCCAAGTTTGTCTATGAAGAGCGGATCTAATTGTATTAGTGTCTAGAATGGATTTCTTCTGTGTAATACTAATGGATAGGGCCTCATTGGTAAGTGCTACAAGATCTCGTGCATTAGCGCCCATGGTTATGGCCCTGAATCCATTAGTATGGAACATTTTATTTTCCAAGTGAAATCCCCTAGTATATGAAAGAGTGAAAAAGTGCTTTCGTTGTTGTGGAATAAGAAGCCTCTGTATCTTAATGCATGTATTTAATTTATTCGGAGTTATTAGAGCGGGATCCACTTTTTGGGAATATGAGTCGAAGCAATAACAAGGATATTTCTAGTGGAGCATCTTTCACAATCCCTAGAGAGATAGTTCACTAATAGACCGAGGGATAAGTAATTCGACTCATTCACATACAGATCATGAATGTTTGGAATCTATATTATGCAAGGAGACATTGCTTTTGCTAATTCGAATTGAAGGGTGATATCAAATCGGTCTTTTTTCGGCGCCATATACATAGTTAGCGCATTCAT